>NC_047679.1:53690232-53991586 GCF_011762505.2 Arvicanthis niloticus | reverse complement strand
CTTGAGCTTCCATAAGGTATAAGGTGGTATTATTATTATTATTATTATTATTATTATTATTATTATTATTTATTTGGGGGTGCTGGGCATAAAACCCAGGTCTCACACTGAAGATATGATCTACCACTGAGTGCCATCCAAAAATGTTCTTAAGTTTTCCAGGCTTCTGTGACTGAAACTCTCTCTCCAAATCAGTGAAAGGACCAACCTGGGTACCAGTATCCAAGCCATGCTTATCTGGCCATTGTGGGCTCATTCACATTACTTGAGGGTCATATTCTCCATAATTGGTCAAAGTTGCTGGGATTGTGAAAAGTTCCCATAATTATTCTGAGATACCCATTACTTATTGGCTGCTATTCTTGTGATCTCCTTCCTTAGAATACCTCCCAGCAAACAGCATAGGCTCAGGCAGTAGAGGCAGCATGGCACAGTATCAAGGAACAAGCCAGGCTGAGAGACTATTGAATGGTCTTGGGGGAGCTACTTAACATCCTTGAGCATTCGTTTTGTCTGCAAATGAGTCCATTTGTATATTAATTTAGGAGTCTAAGGTTGGATGTCTCCAAGCTGTTTTGGGGAAGGCTTGGAGGGCTATAGATTCCACACTCAAGTTGAAAGTAGTCCCATGCTGTGTGTTCTTGTCCTGTGACAACATGCCTTCTGGAAACACATCCAGCCCCTGAGACTTATGGTTCTAGAAGAGTTAAAGGTGAATAGGGTGGAGGTATGTAGTTTAGTGCAGAGAGCACACGTGGGATACACTGATAGGACTTTTGGAACAGCTTCCTTCTGGTGCTCTCACCAAAGTGGGTTTCTTGATCCTCCCCCAGAGCTCATTTGTGGTAGCATCATTTATGAAGAAGCATGTGTCATGTGGGAAGAGCTCAAGATGATTTCCAAGGATGGTGAGGGGAGCACTTTATTTGCAAAGAATAAACCATTAATTTACACAAACTTACATCCCTGTTTATATACATTATATATATATATAGTTTATATACACAGTATCTCACACAGGATGCTGATTCCCCAAAGCAGCATTAGGCCTGCTCCAGGCCATTCTCCCCTTATCCTCATCAGCTGGAAGCTTTTTGAATAAAGAAATGACACACCTCACCCTCTCCTGGAGAGAGCCCTGAAATGAATGAAGAAAACAAATCAGGTTCTGTAGTAGGCATGGCCCAGGGAGAGCACACAGGCAAGGGTGGAACCTCAGGCCTCACTAGGGAGGACTAAAAACTGGCTCAGAGCCTTAGAGCTTCTCGTCCAGAGGCAGGAGGTGTGCAAATATCTTGGGGGGACTGTGTGTGGGGAGGCAAGTTCTGATGGAGACTGTAGCCACACTCCCTGCCTTGCCAGGCTCCTGAAGGGAGATAAGAACTTCTAGCTTTGAGTCTGTGGGTGTATGAAAGAGGAGGCCCCATAGGACAGGCTGCTCTGCCTCCTTCTACTGCTGAATCTGGAGGTGGGGGGCCTGCACACTGTCTTAGGTGGGCCAGTTTCCTTCTCTGGACATCAATTACATATGAGTAACAGGATGGGATGTAGGTTGGGCTGTATTCCCTCTAAAAGCCTTTCTAGGTCAAAGATTTCTCTATATCTGTTTGCATCCACTAGAAGATGCATAAAATGCAAGCACTCACATGAGGACCAAAGCCCTTGTTTGTCTCTAGGGTCCTTAGCCTTTTCTTACTAAACTGCAGAGATTAGGCTCAGGATGGATAAAGGGGCAACTAAGGCAAATGATACATCTTCTAGGGAGCCAGTAGCCAAACAACATCCAGCAGGTACAATTTTATGCCAGCTTGGCTTTTGAAGCTCAAGCAGCTGGTAGAGGCTCCTGCCATGCAATTTTCCTTCTAACATGTCATCTGCTTACACAAACATGTCCCCATCCCATTCTCTATGCTAACCTTGGGAAAACTTTATACCACAACAATTCCAAACTGTAAATCTATATCCCTATTCTCCTATCAGTAAATGCTTCATTACTTTGCCAGTGACCACAGCACAGCAGGCTCCATACTCTCCATTTACTTCCCTCAGCCCTCTTCATCTGGGGCTCCTTGAGAGGGTTCAGAATGAAGAAAGGGTAGGGAAGTCTGCTTCTCCTATGATCTCCATGCACAGAGCATATAATGGGGTTGGCATGTCCTGCAGGGCACAGTTAGGCAACTTCCTTTATTTCCTTTAGAATGGTCCTCTTAGCTTTTCCCTCTGTTCTTGAGAGGGCAACCTCTCAACATCATCAACATGAGGAAGATGTTCTGGCAACATCGAGGTCTTTGTAATATTGTCAGGAGGAGAGAAAGGGTCACACTTAACCCCAAGAAGCAGACTGGCTCCCAGAACTAGTATCTAGGGTCAGGAATGGAAGACAGAAGACCTTGCCCCACATAGCAGCTCCTTGTGTGATAGCTGCTGCTTTTGTCCAATGGGTGAAAGGTCATGAAGGCTACCAGTTCTATGGGTCCCAGAGCTTAACTCAGGGTTAGAAAAC
The DNA here is from genome assembly GCF_011762505.2 of Arvicanthis niloticus. NCBI lineage: Eukaryota > Metazoa > Chordata > Mammalia > Rodentia > Muridae > Arvicanthis > Arvicanthis niloticus. The sequence continues at coordinate 53,989,083 of NC_047679.1, read as the reverse complement.
ACCCAAAACTTCTTCCACAGAGCTGATGGCAGCCAAGAGAATAGGCAGTACCATAGCAATAAAAATTGAGCAGTGCTAGGTTTCTCCCCAGGACTCCACAATGATGTCAGTTCCAAGTGATCGCTTCTAATTTTTCTCTCTGGACCCGAATTCCACACAGTGCTCTGTGTGGTAAGAGACTAGCTTGGGAGTGATACCTCACTAAAAGGTAAGGTTTGTGTGACTTATGGGTTAGTGCTTAGTGAATGCACTTTCTCTTCTAGCCTTACCTACACAATGGTAACTGTGATAATTCTCTGCCCCATCTTCTTTAAAGGAAATTAAGAGGAAGCAACCTTCAAACACTAAGAAGAGGATCTGTTAGTTCTTGCTACCACTGCTGACTGTTCAAGGCCTCTAGGATCAGATGCATGTCTAAAATTGACCTCATTCCTGGTTGTAAGGCTGTCATTAGCATTAGATAAAGGTGCCCTGGCCTACCACTTCTTGCCCCGACCCTTGAAGGACCAAGGAATGTGGTCCTTCAACTTGGAAATGGAGCTACAGCTGAAAAATCAGTACCTGATATTCTTGAAGAATTTCAGGGATGTATCCCCCATCTCTTCAAAAAGAAATACACTTCAGGAGCAAAAGAAACAGGCTAGAGAAGGTTGACCCTTCCAGCTTTGGGCTATGCCTGGTACCCTAAAGCTAGGCAATTGGAGAGAAGGCTCATGAATCAAGCATATGACCATGCAGGAAAACTGGTGGAAGTGCCTTTGGACCTGAAGTAGGTATCAGAATCCTGCCCAATAGCCAGACAGATGGTTTCTCTTGAGCCTGGCTCTAGGAGAGTGGCACAGAAAGACTGGGCTCATTGGCCATCACATGCTATTCTTTCAGATAAGACCTTGGGTTTTAACAAACATGGACAGCATTTCCTGTTCTATCCCCACTTCCCCCGCCTCTCTCTGGGAAAGTTAGAAAAGCCATGCTTTGCTGATGCCCAAGGGAGTCTAGGGTTTGGGAATTCTGACATCTATTGTGGCAGGCAACTGTTGAGTGACACCTATATTCAAACTCTAAGGGATTTTTTTGGAGGTTATCCAGTTTAACCATCTGTTCCCAGACACACTTTGATTAGAATTAGATGAGTAATAATTGTATTGCCTAATCAATGGAAAATTCTTTGTGACCAGGCAATTTAAAGAATATACTGTGAAGCACCTGTCTCAATCAGAGGTAGGCACTGTGGAGAAAGAAGATATAATTTCTAGTCAGTCTGGGGAGGGTGACAGGTGGGAAGACTCCAGGTAGTTTTCCGAGAGCAGAACATAGCTGTAAACACAGTGAAACATGCATGGCCCTGAATATAGAGTCAGCTTCTTATATAGGCAGGCTTGTGGCCATTCCTGCAATCATTCCAAGGAAAAGCAAAGTTCCCAGCTCTGGAGTCCAGCAAGCTGCCACAGAATACCTCTCGGCCTGAGTGGGAAGTTCTCTTTGATCCTCTAGTAGGTTATAGTGCAATCCAACAAGAATGCCTCTTCTGCCAAGGATACCTACTTGGCAGGTTATTGCCCAGGTCTTTACCACAAGGACTTGCCTTCTTCTGACCTGACCCTCTCCTTAAGTTGCAACTTAATGTCAGCCCCAGCCAGGAGCGAAGCTGCCCCCCATCACCCCTAGAATCTGGAGTGCACCTTTGCTTTTTGTGGCCTACTGTCTTGTATCCTCATTTTAGTGCAACAAATGATATATCTGATGAGGGACCTAGGGATTGAGGAGTCACCATAAGCCAGTCGGCAGGGAGCCTAAGAAGGTTCTGCTTCTTGAAAATCCTGGGGCTCCATCCACTGTCCTGGCAACTCAAGGTCATTCTGGGAAGTCATGTAGGCCTTGTCATCCTGGAGTCACTGGGGAATAAATAGCATGGGGCATTTCTCCCTGTGGCTGCAATGCCAATATACCTCATTCCACACACAGCAGCAGTTAGAGGTTTTGGGAGTCCTGGCTCCCAAACCTGGGGCAGGGGCATGGGCCAGGGTGGAATGGGAGAATCTAGGATGCAGGGGCTTCGCCCAGCCTGATGGCACCAAAGAAGGTGGTGTGCTTGCTCATATTGATAGAGATGTCAGCATGCACCATCTTCACTGCAATTTTCTGCCTGGCCTTGAGGAGGCACACGCCTGCAGTATAGCAAGTGTTGTAGTTGGTCTTCCCTGTCTCGATGCTGCGGGTGCACTGCAGGAAGGGCTTCTCATCCACCACCACCTCGTAGCTGGCAAAGTCAGTGAAGTTGATGTAGTACACCTGGGTGAGAGGCAACGAGAAGGGATTGGGGGAGAGAGGAAAAAGAGGGTGGGGCCCTCCCCTGGTGAGCAGATAAAATCTCCTCAGATGAGCTGCCAGTATACCTTGTGCAGAGGCAGTGCCACCCAAAAGTGTGCCTGTTGGTTGGCAGGAACAGCAGGGTGACAGGATCACACTGCCCTTCCCCTACTCCACAAGTTCAGAGGGCTGAGTGAACCTTTCTTAAAGACTTGCCTAAGGCTGAGAACAGCCTTATGTGCCATTTCCCTGGCTCCACTCCATAACCCTGGCACGAAGCAGTGCTGCACTCTCCTTAGGTGCTTAATCAATGCTCCGGACACACCAACTTCCCCACACTAAAGACAGCTTAGGAACACACTTAGAAATCTCTGGTGCCCCAGGGAGGTCGCTGTACTGACTTCCCATTTCTGCAGGCTGTGAACAGGAGCGTCCTAAGCTTACGGTGTCCTCTTCTGTCCTGCAGGCCTCTCCCTGACTCAGCACAGCTTGGCCCTCTCTCTTGCTGAATGAAGAAGCAGATCCTGAGAGATGGGGTGCTGGCCTATACAAATGAGACAGTGGATGTGAATCCTAGGCGCCTAACTCTATTCTGTGGCCAGGAGGAAGTATGAGGCCTGGCCTCACTGAGACTTTCTTAGCTCATGTGGCTCACTCACTCCTAATCCTCTCCTGAGTCCAGACATTTAATCTCCATCCTTCGTTACCTTCTGCCAGCACATCCCACCCTCGGCTCCGACTTCTTCCCACTACTAAATGGAATTTAGTCCGCAGGATATTGGGGTTATGCTCACATGACCCATAGGAATGGGAACTGTCCTTCATTTGATGCCTCAAATCACTTCATAAAAGTGACTCCACAGGTTCTTTGATAGGAAGCAGCATATTTAAATGGCACAGCATCTCTTGGCTCAGGACCCTCTGTGTGCCAGACGGGTACTGCTTAACCCAACTTCTCTAGTCACTTTTTCTTGAGAGCCATTTGTCAGTTTCATAGTCCTTCTGTTTATCTGCCTGTTTGCTGCCTGACTCCTGGAAACCCTGACCTCAAGGCCTATTACTAGTAGCTTTGAGAGCCCGAGCCCGGATGGAGGCACGCAATGAGGGATGGAAATGAATGGCCACTGGCAGACCTGTGGGGAATGGGCCCAGGGCAGGAGAAAGACAAAAGTGGAGGGGAGAAAGGTCTGGGAGAATGACAGCAAGGAGGTGACAACAACAGAAACAGAGAGAAACAAATGGGAGAAAGAGGAAGGAAAGAGTCAGAAATCTTCTTGAGGTAGAGAGAAGGTTCACAGGATCCCTGTTCATTATTACACCATGCTAGCTAGGGGAGGGGGTCTCTGCAGCTCTGGAACTTAGTCTTAAAACCTTAGAGTAAGGTCAGGTCCATCTGTGGAACCAAACAACTCAGAGGGGAAGTGGGGGCCTGGGGCCCTGTAAGAGGGGATCAGAGAGCAGGGTGTGGGAGAGGCCTCTTTACAGTTTTTCAGTGATTTTTTTTCTAGGGGGAAAATGAAATGGGTTCCTTGGTCTTTCCTCCCTTCAACTCCCTCCCAGTGTGAAATCGGCCACCCCTTTCCCCAGCACTGCAGGAAGTTAGCCACTGGATGCCTTTGGCTTGCTTCACAGTGCCCCTAGGTGGCCTGCACCATATCTGCACCCTGGATATAAGAAGAGTTAGGCCTAAGACCGTACTCACTTCTACCTGACTATAGATGAAGTAGGTGCCGTCCACCAGTACCTCCAGCTCCCCACTGCGGGGATGTAGCTTAAACACCTTGGGGTTCATAGTGATGCGAGACCAGTCATTGAGCACTCCACCTGAAAGATCTCAGTATGAGAGAAGGGCAGTCACTCAGTACATGTCAAAATAATCTGGGCAACAGAAATAAATACCAAGTAATAACCCCCCCTTCCCCACCAACCCTATCTAACACCAATGAGCACAAAAGTTTCAAGGGCCAAGATTTTAAAAGAACATTTGAAAGCAGGAAAGTTGTGCTGTTTGTAAAGTGGCTTCTAGGCTTGCCCCTAGGGGGCCTAGGGATCTGCACATCAGTCTTTGTCCTTGCATTCTCGACCATTCCATCAATAAGGCTCTTTACCTTCTAGCTGGAATCTGAGGTGGAGATGGTGAAAGGGGAGAGTAGCCACATGGCCATATTTTTTTGTTGTTGTTATGGTGACTGCACAGGCAAAATCCAGACACTGAGTGGCAGGCTAAGTCTTAGTATTCAATTTCACTTTGCTAGCAATATCACCCGAATTCCTCTCTTGTCTCAGAGGCTCCTGTGTTTGTGTCTCTTCTTAATAGATTCTTTTCTATGGCTCCTCCACACCCACTCTTTTCTGGGAAGCCTCCCGAGGGCCCCAGGAAACCAGTTAATCAAACAATCCATCTGTCTGGAGAACTAGATGGTGGTAATTCAGTATCAGGGGTGATCACACTCAGACTCCAAGGCAGCTGGGGATAGTGACCGCCAGTAACCAGGCCCCAGTACTGGGGGATAGCCTGCCAGGTTTCAGTAGACTGAATGTGCCTAGGAGTTGAGGCACCCTTGGCAAAGCATTTGTTTCATATCCTTAATTCAGTTGAGGACACAAGCATGAGATGATGGAGAACTATTTTTCCTCCCAGCTTGCAGATAGAAAGATGTTTCTTCCTACCCTAAGAAGAGGTAAACTAAGTTCACAGAGTCATTTTCTCTCAGCCATTTGTTCTTCACACAAAAGATTATGCTTTAAACATCCATTCTTGGCCAGTCTCAGAAGGTCTACCTCTCTGATGCATAGTGGAAAAGAAGGCCATCCGAGTCCTGGCTCCAGTACTTCTCTGAACTGCTCTGCCCAGTGTCCTCTCACTGTGACCTTGCTCCTCATGTCTGCTGGTCAGCAGAAACTACTACTGGGAATTTGCTTGCAGGGACTGGAAATTATCTCACTCTGTTATGGTAGTGGGGGGCAAAATGAACAGCTTTTGCATAGAATGATCACTAAAGCCACCACTTAGATATCCAAACAAATCTATTTCCTGTCTGACCATGTTCTTCCAGGAAGGATTGTGATTATGGCCCACCCAGGACCCTGGGTCCCACATGCTTGGCCTCCTACAGGGCTGCTAGTGTTTTCCTCTTCCTCTACTCCTACATGTACTTGGGAGGCTATTAGACTGGGTTTTCAAGTGACAGTCAAGGGAGTAGCTAACTCCAATGATGAGAGGAACTCAGCACAGATACTTCAGGACTGTCTGTGCTCTTAGAAGCTGTCCCCAAGTAGAGGTTTTGTAACCTTCATTTACTGTTTCTGCCCATAGCCCCTCCCTTCCACTCCAAGTTCTGTAAGTAGCTGGTATGTTGGCTGGCTTGCTGCTTTCCAAGACTCCTGGGGGTTCATGCATTTTAGGCTTTGGGCACCCTGGAGACTGGACATTATTTCAAAGAGCTGTTCTTTAATGAATGTTCATGTCTCTTTGGGGGAAGAAAATGAACCTAATCACTCAGTGGAGTGTACACACACATCACTGAAGCAGCATAGCACAGTTCGGAGAGCTAGAAAGATATGGTTTTGAATCTCAGCTCCTAACTTAACTACAAAATCTTGGGCTAGTTAAATTAAGTTCTCTAAGCTTTAGTTTCTGTGGTTGTAAAAAAAGGAGCATTGCAATACCTACCTCACAGAGTGGTTGTGAAGGTTAAATAAAAAGACAAACCATTTGGGAATTCTAAAGTACCATGCACACATAAGGCAGTATGGTTTACTTTGGTATTTCTAGTCTCTTTTGGGACTTTGTCTCCCTATCTCATAAATGAAGGTATAACATCAAATCAGCTTTTCTAAGTCCCATTAACATGTTTTTGCTTTTGATAGACACTAATGTCTCTTACTTCCTAGACACTAACATGTCCCCTTCTCTGGGAGAAGCACTCTCTCCAGCCATTCTCTGTATAGAGCAATCAGACAAAATAATTTATTTAATATAGTTCTAACTTCCTTAGTTTGCACTATGAAAGTGTTTATTAAATTACATATATTTCCATGGTGACTGATATAACCATCAAGTCAGCCTCCACAGATAAGGTTCCCAAGTTCTTTTCAGATCCCCACATTAGTGGATTCTAAACACAACTTAGAGGCTGAGTATGTAGTGCAAAGGTAGTATGTTTGGTTAGCATTCACGAGGCCCTGGGTTGGCCCCCTTATACTGCAAAAACAAAATTAAATACAATTTGGGTGTAGCATCTGGTCTTGGTGCAAGCAGTTACTTAAGACAACCAGTAGAGGGCAGGACGGAGTAGGAAATGCCCTATCCTTCAATGCCAAGGATATTCAGTGACTTGGGAGGAGCTAGGCTGGCTGATTATTTGGAGGCTGGGAATGAAGGAAGGGAGGAAGTCTTAGTAGGGAGAGAGACTACTTTGATTCTTACCATTTTTGACTTGAATTGCTGACCCTTGGCCCTGCAGATGCACCACAGCAGGCTGAGAAGATGAGAAGAAGAGAGTCACTGTAATGGCTGCTTGCCGTGTCCTGCAGTCCTGTGTTTTTTACCTCTGGCTTCTAGACTCTTTGTATCCCAATTCTGGTCCCTCCTCCTCTGTCTCGGGATATTAGTAGCTATATTTCTCCTAAAACATAGTAAGACTATAGTTCTACCACTTCTTCACCATGTGACCTTCAGCCAAATGTGATGCCTCTGAGCTTTATTTCTCCCAATTGTGAAGTGGGAATTATACAAATCTCTGTTGGCCACTTCCACAGGGCAAGATTTAATAAGGTAGTGAATATAAAATTGCCCACAACATATAAGGACTGTGAAACTCTGTAGATTTATCATTGTGGCCAACTAAGCGTAGCGAGGCTAGTTGCTGGGAAGGGATGATATGAGGCTGTGTAGTAAAACCTGCCAAAAGACACAGATTGGGAAACTCAAGGACCAGGAAGGAACCTATAAGGCTATTAAGGGGGAAGCCCAGGCTGTCCTCAGCCTACAGCTAGTTGGCTGCTTTTCATGGACATACAAACTCTCAGCTTCAGATTCTAGGCAGTTTGAATGCCATTAGGCATCTGGGGTGGCTTGGAAGTCAGAGGCCTAGGCATATAGACCTGACAGGTAGGTTATTTCTATGGACTATTGGATCTGGCTGTAGTGACCCTCTGTCACTCATGAAATAAGTAAAATGGTCAAGGCAAGACTGTGTTCCCTTAGCTAAAAGCACATCCTTGGGGTGAAACTTTTCAATTCATAGACCTTGGCAATGACTGCCAGTGAAAACCTCAGAACTTCCAGGGTGACAGAAAATAAAGCCTCTGGGAATTTCATAGGCAGAGGACTTCAAGGTGACGCCAAGCCTGAGGCCATCCCTCCTCCCCTGGAAGACAATAATCTCCAGCCAACCTGGTTTTCCCGAGTTCCAGTTTTATCAGCGGCACCTGCAAAATAGGATGGGGCAGTCAGAGCACTGTACTCTTTTCTACTTTCCTTTCCCATTTCAGCCGCCAGGGCTTCATAGCCTCGATTCCACAGCCAGCCATGGAGGAATTTCCTTCTCTAGGTCTTACAGCTGGAAGGAGTCACAGTACAACATGGGGCTGCCAATGGGAGAGAGCATCCCCTCCTTCCCATTCCTGTCCCGACAGACCTTCATCTTCAGAGCGTCTAGATTCCAGCAGGGAAGTTGGCCTCTGGCCAATATTGGCCCAAGGCAAACCCTATTGAGCACCCAAAGGAGAGGAGAGAGAGACTGTGTGTGTCACTGTATGTCCTCAACACAATGGCACTTGCTATTCTAGCTCTTTGTTCTCTTCTTACCGATTTCACAAGGGCCACTGTCATTTATAAAGATCTTGTTTCTTTAAGTGTGTCTCTTTGACTCTAGGAAATAAACTCTATGAGAACAGGGACCACTTAGCAATATATCTCTTTGTACATAGAAATTGTTCAATTAATAGTTGTGGAATGATTGGATTTAAAAAAAAAAAAAAACTTTTATCTCTTGTGGCCATGGTAACACTGCTGAGCCTGTTTGCATTACAAGTAAAAGAATCTGAATCCTGCTGCTGAATTCTTAGACCCGGAGAAATCAGGTTTAAGAAAACCTCAAGATACAGGAGGGGAGCTGGAGAAAAATGTAACAAGTAGCATGAGTTCAGGCAGTCTTCCTCCTGTCAAGTCTAATTAGGCAGGTTTGGATCTGCAGCTATACCTGTTGCATGCCCTGCTGGGCTCCAGGAGAAAGATGCAAAGGGATGGAATGGCATTTGAATGATCAGCATGATTATTTAAGAGTCTAGTGTGAGAAGCATTTGGCTTAGGGACAGGGAGGTCTTGGTGTCTGGTTTTGTTAGACACAGCTTGAGTGATTCATAAATTTCTAACCACTCGACTAGAAGGGGCTATTTGACTACACCATAGGAAAGGAGGCTCAAAGTACATGGGAAGAAACTATAACAGGGTTGCCATTTTGTCCAGTCCCCAACATTCCTCCCACAAGCTATTTCCATGCAAATGGAAAAAACCATAGAGTCATGTGGTACTCTATGCTGGAAATCAGAGTAAGCCAAATCTATAACTATAGGAACTCCAGTGAATGGCTGGGACCTCTTTTTCATACCTCTGTTTTTGGCTCATATGATCTTATTGGCTAACTATATGGAGAACTAGAGCCAAAGATGGAATGTGATGGAAGGGTTGGCGTGGGGCAAGAACAGATGGCCTGTCTGGCACAGCTTGAACCCAGCAAGACTTAGAGCAGGCCAGACCCTATCGGAGCTTGTTCAGTTCCTACCTCTACACTGGACTAGGGATTTCCTTCTGTACACTGCCACTGTTTGAAACTTCCCTGAAGATCACCTGTTCTTACTCTATAAAAGTACTGACAAGTTTTCTAAAGGGTGGGAGACAGAAGAACTCACCAGAAGGTCCTTGGAGGCCAGGGGGTCCTTGAGGACCAGGAGGGCCAGGAGGGCCAGGTGGTCCCATAACAGTTGTTCCTGGAATCCCAGGAATTCCTGGAATCCCTGGAGGTCCTTGGGGTCCTGGAGGTCCTGGAGGTCCTGGGGGGCCATTGGGCCCAGGTGGCCCTGCCTTCTTTCCTAAAACACAGGATTCAGTATTACATTTGAAGCTATTAATTGTCAAGAGAGTACAGGCAGGAGTGTACTTTCAGGGAGTTCTAGAGACTTCAATGACACAAGCTTTTGCTAAATATCTGGACATGCTTATCCCTTTTCTGTACTATATTTCCAAATAGATTAGAGGACACAGAAATAAACAGTTCTCAAGGAGCCCAAGATAGTAGGGGAAAAGTTCTAAGATATTAGGAGTGCCACATTAATGAGGTAGACCAAATGCTGAAACAGGTCAGGCAAGACTTCAAAAAAGGAGGTTCTGATCTGAGTCTAAAGGACTATTAGAATCTCAGACTTAGGGGTCACTTTATGGTTCTTTTAAAAGTTTGATTATCATTGATAAGTGCAGGACTTCATTTAGCTGTTCAGTTGCACGGACTTGATATTATTAACAAAAGGCTAATGGAAGTCTGATCCCAGGAACACCATCAGCTCCAGGAAGATTTGTCAGGAGTCAGATGTACAGGAGATGGGGATGGATATGGGGCAACATTGGCTGAAAAGAGGATCAGGAAGGAGTTTTGGAAATGGAGGTGGAGAGAGGGGGTAAGAAACTGAAGATATTAAGAAATAACAGAAAAGAAGGAATCTCAGGCAGAGAGACCTGATAAGGAGGCTGAAGGCTCTGCTTTCTCAGCTGACCTCTCTAAACTCTATTTTTAAACTGAGAACGGAAATTCTGCAAACTCTTGGTTACATGTTCCAGTGTTGATTACCTCTCACTGCTCACGGTTAGGAAGTTCTTTGGTATATTTAACTGAAACCCCTCCTGTGGCCGTTTGAAGTTTTATTTTATTCTTTGTGTAGCTACAGAAGAGTAGGTACCACCATATACACAAAACCTCACATACTCCAAGTTATTAGGTTACCTATCAATTTCTATCATTGCAGGCCAAATAATCCACCTTCCCAGAGATTTTCTTTAGAGGCTGTATTCTCAAATGCATGGTTTATCCAGTCTACCAACCTTTCCCCCGTTCTCTCTGTCTTTCCAGAACAATCTCAGCCCTCCCATTTCATTTTCTTGTCCTTCTAACAGTTCCTCTAAGCTGTAGTCATGGTAAGTGAATCATAACTGTTCCTCCTAATAGACTTGTTCTTTTTGGAGCAGAGTCACCAAAGGACTGTAGGTGGTCATGGGTAGGCTTCTTGCTCTTCTTTCTCCTATCTTAGAATTTTAATGGGAGTCCTAGGATTGGAAATCTTTTACAATGCCTTCTCCTGAGACAGTTTCTCAATTTCAAATATAAATTTCTTTACCTTTTGTCTTAGGGTTTCTACAATAAAGCACCATGACCAAAAACAACTTGGGAAAGAAGGTGCAGTTTTGTTTGTTTGTTTTGTTTTGTTTCTCTGTTTGCTTATATATACTGAGTCACAGTCCTTTGAGGGAAGCCAAAGTAGCAACTCAAGGCAGGAACCTGGAGGTAGGAAGCAAAGCAGAGATTACAGAGAAACACTGCTTACTGGCTTGCTCCCCATGGCTTGTTCAGCCTGCTTTCTTATACAACCATCTGTCCAGGGGTGTCACCACCCACCCACCATGAATGGGCCTACCCACACCAATCACTGATCAAGAAAATGCCCTACAGAGTTGCCTACTGACAATCAGTTGGAGGCATTTTCTCAATTGAGGTTCTGCTTCTCAAATAACTCTAACTTGTGTCAAGCTGAGAAACAAACAAATGAAACTTCTAAATCATCATCATCATCATCATCATCATCATCATCATCAACAACAACAACAACAACAATAACACAATAACAACCAGGTCATCTTCCCTTTAAACACTTTCTTACTGGCTTCAACAACTCATTCCTCAGATATTTTAGTTTAGAGAATTCTGTCCTGATTTATCAGGCCCCCCTTTAAGAATGATGCTTCACCCAGAGGCCTTGAACCAGGCCAATCACTCACTGCAATGATCGTTTGCAAGAAAAGCTGTTTGGGTAAAAGGGTGGACTGTGAGATACAATGGAGAGATGTTTGTTTGTTTTCTTTTGGGGAGAGGTTACAAGGACAGAGGGTGGATATGGAGGGGCAGGAGATGGGTGGGATTAGGATGAATGATGTGAAATTCACAAAGAGTCAATTAAAAAATTAAAAATAGAAAAAAAGAATAATTCCTTATATCTAAAAAAACCCACCAACAAACCAAGAAAGGCCCATAAGAGGCCAGCTATCCACATCTAAGCACATGCTCCCTTGGAATGGAACAGTGGGTCAGAATGGGACCTCTTTTTCAGAGAAGGAAGAAAGAGTAGTCCTGAGAACATTTCTCCAAGAGGACCTAAAGACTTAGAGGCCCTGAGCTTAGCAGTTAAGATTGGATCTGCCCAGTTTCTAGATCTAGCCAATTTTAAGATGCTGAATAGGAAAACCATCTCCTTTTGAATTTGTGTAGCTTCCAAATCAGGCTTATTCAGCACCCAAATTTCAGTTCTAGTTAGTGTAGTGGAAATAACACAGGATCTGGACTCTGGAGATAAGGATGTAAACCCCAGTCCTTCCACACAGGCACTCTGAACCCAAGAACAAGGAGCTTGGCCTTAGTGCTTTAGTCTCTTCTTGAGACTGAGGTTCCATAAGAAAGACTGAGCTAATGTCAGGTGGGAAAACTTCCCAAGCCTGGATGGGAAGTGTGTGCCTCCCTCCTTATTTTCCAGTTGGAGGAGACAAAGAAGTTGACACATAGACATAGATGGAGTAGACATAGAAGTTGGCTGTGCTGGGTTACAGCATTTCCAGGCTTCACAGAGATTTTCCAGCTAGAGGGTGTTCTGTGGGTAGCACAAACTTCAGCTCCAAGAATGTGTGTCCCCTGTAATTGTTTAATGTAATTTTAGAAGAATTACATCCAGAGCCTCCTCCAGTCCAAGACAATAATGGTTGCAGTGTAAACAGAGAGTGATCCCTTATGAAAATGTTAGAAGGCATCTGAGAAAAAGCCCGTGCTGAAATCTGTTTCTGCAGCTGGCCCTCTGCTTCTCTACACTTGCATTCCTATAGAAAGTTAGGGCCAGAGAAGGGTATGCCGAAAATGACCTCTGGACCAAAAGATTGAATTCTGTCTTTAGATTCCCTAACTTTGACAGAATACTTCATGATACAAAAGCCTAGAGATGTTTGTACTGAGAAAGTAACCCTGTGCAGTCTTAGATAAAAGAATAATCACATCATTTCAAAGCCAAATCTCATCAAAGAAGCATTTCCCTAACCCTTTCAGCTAAGTTCTAAGTGTTGAAAGAACAATGGAAAGCAAGTGAGTAAAGGGAGGTGGGGGGTGTAAGGGGAAGAGAGAGGGAGAGAGTTATTTGAGTAGCAAAATTCCATTAAAGGATAAAAATTAAGTGAACAATCCAATTTCCCTCTTCAAGTATGTGCCTATTCACTGTGTCCAAGGAAACCCATATTAATTGGCTTCTAAATCACTTTTAAATAAAGTAGATGGTTAAGGCTTGTATACATTTTCTTCCCAATAATGTTCCATATATAAGGTAGCAATGCTAGGCAATGATGTGAGCTATAATTTCTATCTTGAAGGAATGCAACAAGAGTCAAGAACCCAATACTTGAAACGAAATTTTACTTCTTTAAAAGATGAAGCATCCTGGGGTAAGCACCCAGGAAACAGCAGAAGGATTCTGCACTCACTCTAGCTCTCTGGTGTTTACTAACTTTGCTCAATTCAGGTCTTCAGAAGGCTAGGCATTTCCCCAGCTTTTCTTTTTCAGTAGGAACATGAGTTTGACATGCACTAAGGGTACCTGAAGCAATAGAGTACCCTAGTGCTCAGAGGATTGCCAGGCTACCTCTGTAGTTAGCCTTTTTATGCAGTTAGGAATGCTCTAGAACGCTCCATAAATCTAAACAGACAAAAATCACTTAAAGTACTTTTTTATATTTACTTATTTTATTTTAGTTGTCTAAGTGTTTTCCTTGCATGTATGTGTGAATGTACATTACACACATGCCTGTTGTCTAAGGAAGACAGAAGGCACTGGCTCCGTCCCCCTCCCCCCCAGAATTAGAGTTACAGATGGTTGTGAGCCATCAAGGAGATGCTGGGAACCACACCCAAGTCCATTATAAGAGCAATGAGAACTCTTAACAGTAGAGCTATCTCTGTAACCCTGGTAAAGAATTTTAAGGTCGATAATCTAAGCTACTTGTAAGGCTTAGGAGGGCAGATCACTAAATTCAAGGTCAGCCTGAGCTACAGAGTCAGTTCAAGGCCAGCCTGGCAATGAAGTGAGATCAAGTCTCCTTCAAAGAAAGTAAAAAGAGGGCGAGTAATACAGTCCAGTAATAGAGTACCTGACTAGTACATGTAAAGCCCTGGGTTAAATTCCCAGTATCATATAGACAAAGGAAAAAAGGAAGAATTTCTAAAGGAAAACTCACTAGTTTCACATTATCTCTGTCTTCCTTTAATGTCAGAACCCAGAAGCAGACAGGTACATAAACTGATTTCACAGTTGATTTTTTTTTTGTGTGTAAAGGGTGAATTTTATTTGCCTAGTCCTTACAAACTGCTTTCTCTTTGAATTCTCTTTTTTAGGCAAGCCAGCCAGCAGGCAAGCACTTCATGTGCCCTTGGCAAGTCCCTTGTGAAGTACAAAGTGGACTTAAGAAACTAAGGACAGCATAGTGAATAGCTCCAACTAGCATCTACTTTAAAACAGGACAGGAGCAGAGTAACACGGTGGCATAGATTGTTATTTTTATCACAGAGCAAATGATGTTGAATTCTCAGAGCAAGAGGTATCATCTTTGATCATCTGGGAAATTGAATAAAGACAGCTTTTAGGTCAATGTATTGATGATACCTTTTCATAGGTAGTGTTTCTTTTCTCTATATGCAGTCTTAAGTCTTCTTCATTCATCCCTGAAAACTGATCTGATAAAGAAGGAGGAAAGAAGAAAAAAGAAGGCAGTGGACAGAGTAAGAGAAGGAAATAAATATGAACTGGAAACAGAGATGTTAAAGGAATACAAAAGAAGAACCACAATACGGGCTTGGCGTAGAATGCAGGGGTAGAGCTTCTGCCTAATATTCTTAGGGCAAAAGTCCTGGGTTTTATCCCCAGTGCAAGAAGAAGAGGATGATACAAGGAACAAATAAATACATGAACAAACAAGCAAATAATTCAACAAGGACAACTTGTATATGTTGCTAGAGTCAATTCTATCTTCCGTGCCTTGTTGCTGAAAAACTAATTCTTGTTCTTAAAAATAAAGCGCAACACTCATGTAAATGATTGTGTAAAGTAATGGACAATCAATGTTGAAAGAAATTAATGCAAAATCCTATCTCATTCATTTTTCTAATTAAAAAAGACTACAATTTAATAAAATCATGAAGCTCAACTTACCCTTTTTCTTGTTTTTAACAGGACCTATTAGAGATAAAAGATGGAAGATTAAGTTAGTAGAACATTTTTAAAAAGATTATTCTCTAAAAAGCCACTAAGAGGCAACCTCAAGGCACTGCAAATTTAGGGGAGCCCATAGTTATGGGCCAGATTTTAGCCAAGGTATCTACCACCCAACTATTAAATTCTTCTGTTTGCTGATTATAGAGATTACAAAAAGTAGATGGAGTCTTCCCTTGAGAAATAACAACTCTTCCCACTTTAGTCAGGAGGGAGAAGGGTATTCCTCTGTAGAGATGAAGTGCCCAGAAACGCACAGCTCAACAACCTCAGGACGGCAGTCCTTTAATTCTGCAGGTCCTAAGGTTGCAGAGTCATGCATCCAGGTGAAACCACGATGCAAAGTTTCAGTTCAGGATACTAGAAGAGAAAAGGCAATGTTCTTATAGAAGGAGCAGAGCAGCAGTAGTTTCCTTCTTAGCCACTTTCTTGTTGTGATTTAACTGCTTAGTTATTAGAACCATGCAGTCCTCATACATTCATGTGGGGCCACATGCACTCCCACAGTTTACCATAACTTAATAGGTGCTCTAAAGGAAATACCAACAGTTTCATCTGTAGTAGAATCAGAAGTGTCTTCTCATGTATTCTTTTTAAAGAAAGCCATTTTAATCAATCGAACTCATTTTTATTCAAGGAGACTCAGGCTTTTTCTTTCTTTGGATGAATCTAATGTTCCTTAGACACAGGTACTTAAATTCTGTTCCAAACTGCCACAAAGCCAATCTAGTCTAGCTCTAATCCACCGACAATGTCCTTAGGCGAATTTCTGTACTCTACAGTTTGCATCATGCTTCTGTGTATTATCTAACTTGATTCTTGTAAAAGTCTAGAAGGGTTTTCACCTATGAAATCAGGTTTCATAAGAAACTAATAGAGTCACTAACCTGGAAGATCTCCAGTGTGGCCCCAGAGCAAATATGTCCCTTTAAAAAAAAACCAAAGTCTGTTTAGATTTCCCTCAAAAAGAAATGTGCAGCAGCAGGAATTGTGTGAAGTGTGCAGAAGATGTTTCAGGTTCAGTGGAGCGATTGAAGATCTCTTTTATACCCTCCTCCTTTTCCTCACACCTTTCCCTCCTCGTCTGTTGTCATCTTTATTCGTGCTCTGGTTTTTTTTTTTTGAAATAGTGTTTAAATGTGTAGTCTAGGTTGGTCTTGAACTGCAATCTACCTGCCTCAGTCTCCTGAGAGCTGAGGCATAGGCATGAGGCATACCTGGCTCCTTTATTGATTTTTTTGGTGTCCTGGTTAGCTTTAATTTTCCTTTTATTGGATATTTTCTTTATTTACATTTCAACGGTTATCCCCTTTCCCGATTTCCCCTCTGGAAACCCCCTATTCCATCCCCCCTCCCTGTCTCTATGAGAGTTCTCCCCCCCACCCACTCCCACCTTCCAGCCCTGGCCTTCCCTTAAGCATTCTTGATGGCTACCACTGAGTAAGAAACAATAACATAACCAGAGAAGCACTTTGTTCTTGAATAAGATAGCTGTTTAAGGAAGGGTTTACACAGAAAGGGCGCAGCCCCACCAGCTAGCTACCAACTGGCCAGTTACTCCAGCCTCATAAGCAAGAGCAGTAGGGTCATAGCTGCTACAGCTGCCCTGCCCTTACAGCCAAGGCCGCATATCCCTGCTCTACTTTTTTCAGCTAGTTTAGGGGATAGAGCTATTGTATTAGATTCCGAGGCAATACAGGACATCATCAGTCAGCTGGTCTTTTCTGAGCATCCCCATAGAAGGTAGCACAGTAAATAGTGCCAGAACACTATCATCATAGAACTTACAAGTTGGATAGGAAAATACTAAATGAGGGGTGTTAGTTTCCAAACCTGGGACAAATGGTCATAGTGCCCATTTAACATATCAAATGGAACCTGGCTACCAGGTTCTCCCTGGATCCCTTAGTCCCTACCTGTTACAGGACCTTCCTGGCTGGCATACCCTACCCCGCTCCCTACTCTGAACTCTAGTTAAGGTGCCTGGGCTGCTCTTCCCTATATAATCCAGACATTTTCGTTACCAGTTGTTTTTGTACCTTTGATCCTAGCTGCTGCATCTGGCTAGACTCTCTCCCCTCTGTCCCTTTCTCTACATGGTCCAGCTCAGAGTCATGTACACTCTCCCAGAAGTCCCTGCCTCCACCTACACTCTCCCCTTTATCTACAGTAAACTTTCTCCTATACCATACCTAGGAACAACAATATTTCCTTTCCTTTCCTTTCCTTTCCTTTTCTTTTTCCAATTCAAGGGACTCAGGAGTCATGCTTGCTAGTTGAGTTGAGGAATACAACATGTAAAACCAGGTTGACCTTAAACACACAAGTAAGCAATAAAAGGGAAAGGGGATAAATTTCATTTGTTTGTTTGTGTTTGTTTGTTTTTGGACAGAATGTCTTACTATGCAACCCTGTTTTGCCTGGAATTCACTTGTGTCCCAGAGTGGCCTAGAACTCAGAACTCAGAGCAATCCTCTTTTTTCACCACTTCCCTGCTCCCCAAGTGTTGGGATTTACAATCATGTGCCACACTGCACCTGACTTGGGAAAGAGAATTTTAAAAACCTGGTTTCTACTATAAATCTTGCCAAGAATCTATAGTTGGGGAGCTCATAGACTCCATAGGTGAACCTACCTACTATTTGTTTTCCTAAATAGATATAGTATCACACTGCTCTCTAAATTGCTGACTCATTAACCATAGATTGGTGCTGCTTTCAGACTCCATCAGAGAAATGTCTTTGTGCAGTGGATGGTTATTGCAGAGACTAACAAGTGGTCAAAGTGCAGGAAATAAGTGTTAGTGGAATGCTCAGCCATAAACTATTGTGCTGGCTAGTGTTATGTCAATTTGACACAAGCTAAGGTCATCTGAAAGGAAGGAGTCTCAACTGAGAAAATGCCTCCATAAGACTGGGCTGTAGGCAAACCTGTAGGGCAACTTTTCAATTTGTGATTAATGGGGGAGGGGGAGGGCCCACGCCCACCCCACTCTATCCTGCGTGGTGTCATGCCTGGGATGGTGGTCCTGGGTTCTATAAGAAAGCAGGCCATGTTGATCAAGCCAGTAAGCAGCAGTCCTCTATGGCCTCAGCATCACCTCATGCCTTCAGGTACCTGCCCTGTTTGAGGTCCTGCCCCAACTTCCTTTGATGAACTGTGATGTGGAAGTGTAAGCTGAATAAACCATTTCCTTTCCATCTTTTGATCATTGTGTTTCATCACAACAATAGTAACCCTAACTAAGACAACTATCTAACATGTTTCCCCTTCCCCATAACACCCAGGGTCCATCAGAGAAGAGGACAGTGAAAAGACTGACTATAAGAGCCAGAGGTGTTTTTTGGATGTGACAGGACAGTTGACTCATGAACTCATTGCAGCTATGGTCACCCATGCAACATCTGTAGAAGACCAAGTCGGTCAACAATGCAACAGGGAGGTGTCATGGGAGTCTGTTTTCTTTAAGGGTATGGCCCCTGGTAGGTCCACTGTGTTCAAGTGCCAAGCATAAATTACACTCAGTGGGTCAGCCAAGTAATGGAAACAACCTAGATGCCCATCAACTGGTGAATGGATAATGAAACTGTGGCACATCTACACAACAAAGTGCCATTCAACTATTAAAATGAAATTATGACACTTGCAGGTAAACGAACGTTCTGGGTGAGGTAACTCAGACTCAGAAAGGCAACTGTCATGTATTTTCCTCCCTCATTTGTGGATGTTAGTTGTTGTTGCTATTTTTAGTTTTTTGTCATTTATTTATTTATTTATTTACACTCCAGATTTTATTCCCCCTTCCCAGTCTACCCTCTGACTGTTCCACATTCCATACCTCCTCCCCACCCCCTGTCTCCATGAGGATGTCCCCATCCAACCAGCCTTCTAAACTCCCTGGGGCCTCCAGTCTCTTGAGGGTTAGGTGCATCTTCTCTGACTGAACCAAGACCTGGCAGTACTCTGTTGTATGTGTTGGGGGCCTCATATCAGCTGGTGTATGCTGCCTGGTTGATGGTCGAGTGTTTGAGAGGTCTTAGGGGCCCAGGTTGAGACTGCTGGTCCTCCTACAGGGTCACCCTCCAGATTTACCTATTATGTATACATTGTTCTGTTTGTATGTACACCTGTATGCCAGAAGAGGGCGCCAGATCTCATTATAGATGGTTGTGAGCTACCATGTGGTTGCTAGATATTGGACTCAGACCTCTGGAAGAGCAGCCAATGCTCTTAACTACTGAGGTATCTTTCTGCCCTTGTTTTTGAGACAAGGTCTCTCTATGTAACTTTGGTAGGTCTAGAACTTGCTATGTAGATCTGGCTGGCCTTGAACTCACTGCCTTTGCCTGGCTGCCTTTGCCTCCTGAGTGGTAGGATTAAAAGTTTGTGCTACTATATTACACCCAATGGATATTAAGGTTTTTTTTTGTTGTTGTTGTTTTTTCGAGACAGGGTTTCTCTGTGTAGTCCTGGCTGTCCTGGAACTCACTCTGTAGACCAGGCTGGCCTTGAACTCAGAAATTCGCCTGCCTCTGCCTCCCAAGTGCTGAGATTAAAGGCGTGTGCCACCGCCGCCCGGCTGGATATTAGTTTTGAATCTTCAGATATGTGTAATTAATTGGAGTATCCATTTTTCAAATTTACTTTCAACTGATTTTTTAAAAAAATGTTTTATTAGCAAATATAAATTATGCATAATGGTTCCATTATGCCATTTTCATATATGTACATAATATATTTTGATCCATTCACTACTCCCATTACCCTGTTTTGTCTCCCTGCTACTCTTCCAAACTATATTGTTCTTTTTAATATGGAGGCATTTAATTAATGATCTTTGGTGGACATTTAGGTCTTTTTGAAGTTTTTATTATGATTATAAATTATAATTACAAACAATGCTATGTTTTCATTTTATACACTTGTCAAAAAATTTAAAGAATGTGTCATTATAAATGGTAGTATTGAATCAAAGACTATAAAAGCTTTCCTTTTATATAGCTAAATATATATGGATACTGCCCTCAGTTTTCATGCTTAAGAGGTTTTCCCTAAAGTAAAACATAGGTATCTTTGTTGTATATTTTTCTAGCTCTTTTAAGTTTTTTTTTTAAACTTGTGATTAATGTGGCAGGAATTATGTTGTACAATGCAAGATAAAAAAATTAACCACATTTTTCTTTTCCTCTAAATGACTATAACATAAAGGTCACTTAGAGAACTGATGTTTCAAATTCTGGCTTCTACTTCCTTTTTGGTCACAGAAGGGCTTCCATAGAATTTCTGCTTAGTAAGCAATTGTCATATCCCTTGTGGGTGGGTGGGGGGGGGTACATAATATTGTTGTTAGATTATATCATATTTCCTACAAGCACTAATGAGTATATCATCTCAACAATATAAGGATTCCTTTTTGTTCTAACATTGATCACTATGGCCAGCAAATTATTTTTATGAATTTCAAAATTCAGCCTCCTTAATTTTCACATGTGTCCCTTTCTCTTTGAGATCACTGTAGTTTTCCAGTTTCTAGAGAGAAAATGCTAGTGAGCTAGAGTGGTTCCATATTAGAAGTATCTAAGTAACAGAGTCCAAGTCAACAATTTCATAACTTTTAAAATAAACTGATCTGTCTTCTTAATATGCTTCAAAACCTTATTCTTCCCTAATTCAGAGTACTACCATCATCATGTGTTGCTTTCATGATAAGAAGCAACATTTCTATATCCTCCCATTCTTTCTATTTGTAACCACCATGCTTTCTACATGCAAAACCCCAGGATATATTAGAGTCGGACAGACAGCTGTAAAGTAGTAGTTCAGACTGCTTTGGTAAAGGTAAAATGGAGATGAGACAGGCTTTGCTAACGCATGCAGACAGTCTGCTTTCCTGCCATTAGGAAAAGGGTGCCTTATGATAGACCTGGGGCTAACACACAACCAAGCACAAAATATCCCTAAGGCAAGTGAGTTTCCTTCTCATTCTTCATCTGCTCCATTAGGGAACACTACACACTTTGTCTTTATTTGAGAATTAGGATCAATGAAATAAAACCAACAAGCTTGAATCCTGTATCCCACGAAATTATCCTGTTTTTAAAAAGGAGAAATAGGCTCTTTAACACATAAAAATTAAGGAAATTTATTGACAGTAGATCTACCTTTAAAGAAATGTTAGCAGAGAATGAATATGACACAGCCAGAAGTTTGGATCTACATAAAGAACAGATAAAGTAAAATAAATGAGATCTGAAGAAGTACAACACCAAGAGACATACTACATGGAAGGGGAAGTTCCACAGGCCTCACCCAGACAGAGAAATGACTGCTGAGAGGATGAGAACTAGTCCCTGCCAGGGAGGAGTCCTCTAGTTGATTAACCAAGACCAAGTGGTTAGCCCTGAAAATATGTACACACACGCAACACTCAGTTGCACTCAATGGACTTAGTAGGCTGCACTAACATATTTAAGTCTAACAAGGCCCATGCTTTTGAAAGGAGGCAAGTTAAGGAGGTACAGGGAAGGAAGAAAGGGCAGGGAGAAAATAGCATATTTAAATTTTATGTTTTAAAGCTAAAAATAATAAACTTCAGGAAGAAATATGCCTTAAACATTTTATTCTCAATTTAGTGATAATACTTTTGTTCAAAAATAATAATAGCAAATACATACTCCTTATTTATAGCTTAAGGATCTGTGGAAGAAAAGATCTCCAGGGCTGCCCATGTGAACATGGACATTGTATCCACTGGAGCACAGTAGGCTCACCAGTGGCTACACAACTGGAGACAACTCTGCTCCCTGAGCCTCTGTGAATTGCCAATAGCCTCCCAGAGAATAGGGAGCCTTATGTAGTTCTTTGCCTCCTGACTGACTGCTGACAGGCTCAGTCTTGTGCAGATCCAGCATAGGCAACTGCAGCTGCTCTGAGTTCACAACTGCAAAGACTGTGTCATGCCCAGAAGGTAGCATTTCACAGCCCTTCTCACTATCATCTGGTTCTTATAGTCTTTCTATCCTTGGGTCATGATGTTCCCTGAGACAGAAGAGGTGGTATTGTTAGGCCTGAGTACTCAACAGTCAATTACTCTCAGCTGTGAGTTTTCATTCACTGCTACTCATTATAAAAAGAAGTTTCTCTAATAAAGGCTGAGAATATCATGTGTGTATCTGTATAAATGTCACTATAAATATTTAGAAAGTGGTCTGATACCATGTTCATTTAGCAAACTCCATGAAAAAAAACAGGTTTATAGCACCAGGCATGAATTTCCTTCTGAGGAGCAGGTCTCAAATTTATCACAGAGTGGTAAGTTGTGCTTGCAACACTCATCTGCACCACTGGGCATATGTTGGTAGGTAGATGGCATTGGAGGACACAAGGTTCACATATGGCGGAAAATATTGATGAGTTTTTTTTCCTGAGCAGCCTGTATTGCATTTTTTTGACACAGTATATATTAGCCAACAGGGAGGGAACTTCCAGTTAAGTTCCAACTTGATTTGTCTAACAAATGATTTGTCATGAAACCAAGGTATGGGATGTCTTCAGCTATAGAGTTTTATTGTCTAGTTCTGGTGGGCAACCAAGAACGATGGCAACAGCCTATGTTATTATGGGCCTATACAACCTTCTTGATCATCAACTCGTAGGGAGATGTCTACATGTCTTCTTATATCCTTAGTTTTGTTCCCTACTTCCACCTCCTCCTGTCCTTTGTCCTTTACAACCCCTTCCCATTTAAACCTTACCATCACAGTAGTCTCCCCCTGTACTTTCATTTAACACGAGTTTTTACTGTTTGCCCCATTCAAGCCTCTTTCCCCCAACCCATGGCTATTATATAACCTCTTGCTCTCTGGATATTCTAAGTTAAATACAAAAATCTAAAATTTTGAAATTATGATCTACATATGAAAGGGAACATGCAGTGCTTGTCTTTCTAGGCCTTTCCCCCAGTATAATTTTTCCAGTTCCACCAATTTTCCTTTAAAAAAATCATAATTACATGTTTTAGTGTTTTACAGAGAATTCCACTGTGCAACTGTATCACAAATTTTCATTATCCCTTTATCAGTTGATAGACATATGCCTTATTTAGGGTTCCCATTGCTATAATAAAACACTATAATCAAAAGCAACTTGGGGAGGAAACAATTTATTTCAGTTTACAACTTTCAAGTCATAGTACATCACTGAGGGAAGGCAGGCACTGAAGCAAAGGCCACAGCGAATGTTGTTTACTGTTTTGTTGCTCATGTGTTGCTCAGCCTGCTTTCTTATATAACTCAGGATAATATGCTCAGGAGTTGCACTGCCCTGCCATAGAATGGGTCTACCCACATCATTGTTATTCTAGAAAATGCCCCCACAGGCTTACCCACTGGACAGTCTGCGTAGAGGCATTTTCTTCGTTGATGTTTCCTTTTCCCAAATAGCTCCTGCTTATGTCAAGTTAAAAAAACAAACAAACAAAACCCCCAAACAAAAAGCAGCCAACACATTGTTTAGGCTCATTTGTTTTCTTAGCTATTGTGAAGGTGTCATCAATATAATTGGGCAGGTAGTTCTGTTGAGAATTGAGAGTCCCTTCGGTGTATACCCAGGAATGGTCTAGTTGGGTCATGTGGTAGATCCAATTTCTAGCCTTTTTGAGGAATATAATGCTGGATTCCACAGCAGTTGTACAAGTTTACACCCCCACCAACAGTCTCCTCCATGCTACCCTCGCCAGCATCTGTTGTCTCTTATTTTTTTCTCCTACAGACCACCATAACTGGAGTGAGATAGAGTCTCAATGTGGGTTTTAATTTGCATTTACTTGGTGGTTAAAGATGTTGGCCACTTTTTAAAAAGGCTTTTAACTTAATAAAGTCCAATTTGTCAATTGTACGCCTTATTTTCTGAGCAAACAGTGCCTTATTCAGAAAGCCTGTACCTGTGGCTATGTTTTGTTGGGTACACCCTACATGTTCTAGCAATTTCAAAATTTCGGGTATTATTGAGATCCCAGATCCATTTGGAGTTTCTTTTTTATGCACAGTGAGAAATAATAGATATCACTCTCAGTTATACAAAGGTTTTACTTCCAGAGAGTCTTAATCCAAAATATCACATGAACAGTCTTTGCTTCCCTTCGAAACTTCGCAAGCCAGACCTCCATCACCTGCATTTCTCTTAGCAGCATCTTCTAAATTCCCACAACAGTTCATTAAGCTCGAGCACTCAATGGTTTTCCTAGCCTAAAGCTCCAAAATTCTCCACATTTCTCCCACAACACATTCCATGCATAAAAGCTACAGGGTCAGATCCTTCACAGCAAGAGCCTACTCTCTCTGGCACTGATTTCGAGACTAGTTTGTTTCTCTGTAGCTATGATAAGACATTGACCAAAATCAGCCTGAGAAGGAAAAGGTTTATTTGACTTACACATCTCAGTCACAGTCAGAAAGAAGAGAAGTCAGGGCAGGAATTCAAGAAAGGGAAGAGGCAGGATTGCTTACTGGCTTGTGAGATTCCCTCTCTCCAGCTAACTCCAGTTTGTATCAAGCTGACAAAACCTAACCACCATTACACATGCCGATACTAACTCAAAAACAAATGAATTTCTATTAAGTTTTAAAAATCAATTTTCTAGCTGTAGGTATTTTATTAAAATAGCATAAAATGGACTGAGATATCAACTAGGAAGAATTTATTTCTCATATGTAAGGCTGAAATAACAAAATTAATCTATTTAATCTACCTTATATTAATAAGCTAAAGAAAAAAATCAAATAGTCATCTCACTAGATGTAGAGAATATCTTCAAATAAAATTCCATACCCCTTTATGATAGAAAACTCCACCCAAAAGGAGTCAAGGACATTCCCTCAGTTTAATTAAGAAATCTATAAGAAATCCTGTATGCCACAGTGATGAGAAAACCAGATGTTATCTCCTTAGACTCCAAAACAAGTAGGATATGTCCATTCTTAACACTATAATTCAGCAATCATTCTACAAATCCTAGCTCATGTGACAAGAAAACAAATAAAATGGAAGGAATAATTAAGCCTGTCTACTTACAAATACCATAACTTTCTGATAGAAAATCTCAAAAAAGGCTCTTGGAAGTAAATGTCAATTAACATGTTTCACAGTTAAATTCTAATATATCGGAGTCAACTGAAATTTGAAATAAAAGATTACAGCATCATTTACCTTAGAATGAGAGAGGAAGGTAGCATTTAGGTATAGATTTAACAAAATATGAGCATCCATATAGGAAAATATTTTGATTTAAGAAATAAACATCTAAATGGAAAGATATCCAATGTCCATAGAAAAGAACTTAATATTGCAAAAATATCACTTCTTCCAAACATAACCTATAGATTAAATGCAATCTTAAGAACTTACTTTGTAGATATTAACAAACTAAATCAAACATTTATACAGAAACGTAACAGATACAGACTGTCAAATATGATATGATATTGTGGAATAAAAACAAAGTTGGAGAACTACTATTCTTTGATTCAAAATTTACTATAAAGCTATAGCAATCAAACCAGTGTGGTATTGGAGAAATAGCACACACAGGTGAAACAGAACACAGAGTATAGAAATAGACTTAGAATAGAGTCAACTGATCTTTGACAAAGGAGAAAAGGCAACACAACAGAAAAAAATGAGAGTTACTTTTATACATGGTAGTAGAACAACTTGTGGGCATCTACATGCACACAAGTGAATCTAGACACAGATTTTATGCCTTTCACAAAATTAACTCAAAAGGGGTTGGAGAGCCAAACCTTAAACAAAAACTATAAAAATCTCATGAGACAACATAATAAACCTCTAGTCAATTTTACCCTTTCTAACAAGTTTTTAGATAGAAAACCAGAGGTACAACCTGAGAAAAAAATTAACTTGGCTTTCCTTAAAATTAAAACTTGTTCATTAAATGACATCATTAAGTGAACTTTTAAAAAGTTGTATCTACAGGGCACAGTGATGTACATCTTTAATATCAGCACTATGGAAGCGGAGGCACTTAGATCTCTTGAGTGAGATGGGCCTGGTCTGTAGAATGAGTTTCAGGACAGGCAGGGTTACACAGAGTAACACTTTCTCAAAAAACAAACAAAAAACAAAACTCCCAAACAAACAAGAACCATGAGAAACATTTGCAAAAGCACATGGTACAAGTCATATAAACTACTTCTATCCAAAAGATACTTGAAACTAAAGTTTTGAAACCAAAGAATAAAATAGATAGCCCAAAATAAGAAACTGGCAAACATCTAAACAGAAAATCAAGAAAGAATCAAATTAAGAAATGAGACATATCCACTATGCCTCAAGTACTTGCTCAACTATGTTTATAGCAGCTTTATTGGTAATAGCCAGAAACTGGAAACAACGTAGATGTCCCCTCACAACTGAAGAATGGATAAAGAAAATGTGGTACATCTACACAAATAAAATACTATTCAGCTATTTAAAAACATTGGCATCATGAGTTTTGGAGGAAAATGGATGGAACTAGAGCCTATCATCCTGGGTGAGGTAACCCAGTCCTAAAAGGACATGCATGGTATGTACTCACTTATAATTGGATATTAGCCATAAAGTTCAGCACACCCACGATATACTCCACAACCCCCCCCCCAAAAAAAAAAAAACTGGGTAAAAAGGAGGGTCCAAGGGATGATGTGTGAATCTCACTCAGAAAGGGGAACAAAAAATACATTGGAGGTGGATGGGGGCAGGGATTTGGGTGGGAGATGGGGTGAGGGGAACAAGGATGAGGACTGGGTATGGGGAAAGGTGGGTGTGAGAGGGCTGGTGAAGAGAACCGAATTTGATGGGAGGCATATCTGGGAGTAATCTGGGATGGGGGAGGTTCCAGAGAGTCTATGGAGGTTACCCTAGCTGAGACTCCTAGCAGCTGGGAATATGGAGACTGAAGTGGCCTCCTCCTGTAGCCAGGCAGGACTTCCAGTGGAGGAGGAGGAGGAATACATCCACCCACCCACAAAACCTTCAAACCAAAATTTGTCCTGCCTACAAGATGCACAGGGATAAAGATGGAGCAGAGATTGAGGAAATGGCCAGTCAATAACTGGCTCAACTTGAAACCCACCGCATGTAAGACAGTCAACTCCTGACATTATTAATGATACTCTGCTATGCTTGCAGACAGGAACCTAACGTAACTGTCTCCTGAGGGGCTTCATCCAGCAGGGGATAGAGGCAGATGAAGAGACCCATAGCCATACATCAGGTGGAGCTCTGGGAGTATTGAGGAAGAGTAGGGGATAGAAGTGAGCAAGATGGAGGGATTAGGACACCACAGGTAGACCTACAGATTCAACTAACCTGGGCCCATAGGGACTCACAGAGACTGAATTGCCAACCAAAGAGCATGCAGAGGCTGAACCTAGGCCTCCCTGAATATATGTAGCAGATGTGCAGTTTGGTCTTCATGTGAATCCCCTAACTATTGGAGCTATGCTGTCTCTGACTTAGTTACCTACCATTGGATCCACTTCCCCTAACTGGATCACCTAGTTGGGCCTCAGTGGGAGAGGATGTACATAGACATAAGGTGATTGGATGTCCCAGGGATAGTACCCAAGGATGGCTTCCCTTTATCTGAGGAGAAGGGAACAGAGTAATGGGGGGAGGGATTTGTAAGGGTGGGGCTGGGAGGAGAGGAGGGACAGTGGCTGCAATCTGGATGTAAAGTGAATGAATGGATGAATGAATGAATGGATAAAAAGAAATGGGCAAAAGATATGAGCAGACACTTAATCAAAGGAGATAATTAAGATGGGAAAAATGTTATTTGTTACAATGAAACTGCAATTTAATATGAGGAGAAAGCAGTGCACAAATGGCAAAATGTAAAACACTGTTATAAAATTTGTGACAGAATATGAAGCAACAGGTACTGCCATCACACTGCTGGGTGAATGCAAAGTGGCAAATTTGGGAAAACAGTTTGTCAGTTTGGTAGAAATTGGCACAGAAACCACACTGCTAAATATTATTCAAAAAAGCTAGACATATGTGATCACACAACTTCCATACAGGTGCTTTTTATCAATATCATTCATAATTGACTCAAACTGTAAACAATTATTTAACAAATGATTGATGAACAAGTTGTGATATATCTATACAATGAAATACTGCTCACCAATAAGAAGAAATGAGCTTTCAAGTCACAGGCAGATTCAGAGAAAATTTAAATGCCTATCGCTAAGGGAAAGAAACCAGGCTAGAAAGTATCTGTACTACCACATGACATTGTTGAAAGGATAAACTAGGAATGCTTGCCAAGGAGGAGAAGGGAGAGAATATTTTGGAACTCTGTTTCTGTTCAATTTTCTCTGGATCATGGCTTTCTAAAAATAGAATATAATCATAAAAATATGTTAATAAAATATCTACTGGTTTAAAGTAAATCCATACTATACATAATTCAGCATGGATCTTAGCCATACACCACAACACCACACCTTTTGCCTCTGTTCATTGTATGTGCCTGAAATGCCCTTCTTCAGCTCCACTTTCGTCCACTGCCTACTTGTCCTTTAAGATGCTTTTTAGACATCAGTTCTTTTGTATTCTATAATGTACTGATACATTTATCATGTTGTAATCTTTTTATTTTTTATTTTATGTGCATTGGTGTTTTGTCTTTATATATGTACATGTGAGGGTGTTGGATCCCCTTGAACTGAAGCTAAGAACATTTGAACCTTGGTCCTCTGAAAGATCAGCTAGTGCTCTTAACCACTAAGCCATCCCTCCAGCCCTCAGATTATAATTTTTTATTATGTATTTCTTTTACTTACAATAATTGTTAACTCCTTGAGGATAAGAGTTATGAATTGTTCACCTCTGTTTCTTAAGTTCCTAAAGCATTTCTTTTTATAATAGGGGTTCAAAAGGGAGTGTTTGATGAACAAATGAATGGCTGAAGGTGATGATTAGAGATGGGAACCAAGATTTTTCAGACTTACTTCGCCTTCCATTACATTGAATCGGCTGTATCAAGTATATAGACAGTTTCCAAAATTGATCATCTGTACAGTTGACACAATTGCATCAGTTTATAGAGATTTTTTTCAGTTTAAATAACTGAACGTGATCTATGGGAAGTACGTACTCAATAAATGTACATTTTATTGCTTGTTGATTGCACAGGTAGTATACATGTCTTCTCTTCTTTATGTAAAGAGTAACACCAGGGACTAGGCATGACCAAAATTTCCTCAATACCAGTTAGTAAGGAGATAAAAGAAAAGAAAAGGAATGGATAACAGATGAGTAAGTATAGAACCAGATATTTCTTATTTCAAAGCAGGGGGCTTCATATAGAGTTCAGTGGTAGAGTGATGCCATAGGGTCAATTCCTAGTGCCACAAAACCCCAAAAACCAAACCCACGAAACAAACAACAAGTATCAACATAGTTTATGTCTTCAATTCTTGAAATCTTAAGTGTTTCTTTAATATTTCACTTTATACCATCAGAATTATAAACAGAGAACGCACAGATAAGTGTGGCAAGCCCAATACATTTGTAGAAGATGGAAGCCATTAGCTTCAAAGAAGAGTGAGAATTCTGAATGTAAACCACATGGAATGTCCATGCTCAGAACCCAGATTATGATTCCAACATCTGCTCTGAGCATGAGGGAAAGAGCCAGAAGAGGTAGGACTGTGCAAGTTGATCCCACCCTACTCCATCCCACCCCAATCTCAAGTATTTCTCAAGTGAGAAGGTTTGAATTTTTCATCCAACAATTTCCTTTACATGCATTAGAGCAGAGGTCCATATCTGGGTTTCAAGCTCCACAAACATGACTTAACTTATTAGCAGCTATGATATTTTCTGGCTCACTTCTGTCTTGGTTTGGGAAAGACTCAAAGAATATTACTGTGGTTAGGGCAACAGTAAACCAGCCCCACTAACTGCTGACAGTTCAGAAGTTTAATAGTGCCTTAAAGTTCCATAAGGGATAGGTTTGTTCTAGTTATCAAAGACATGCTCAAAGTGACAAGCATGTGCTCTTGCTAAGGAAACATTCTGCAACATTGAGTCTTTGGTCACAAGTGGTTAAGATGAAAGAAGCTAAGCCTAGGAAGCAATCTATGAAGATGAATCGAGAAGTAGTACAACTTTAAATATTTGTGTGTGTACCTGCTTGAATGTATGTGTAGGTGTCTGGACATACGTGCAGGTGCATGTAGAGGCCAAAGGCCAACGTCAGGGTCATTACTGAGGGCTGTCCATCATGCTTTTCTTTTTTTATTACATTTATTTATTGCTGGAGTTTCTCTGCAAGAGGCTGCTTGTATAAGCATGAGGATATGTGTGCCATAGCATTTGTGTGGAGGTTAGAGGCTAATCTGTAGTTATCGGTCCTCTCTATATACCATATGAATCACAGAGTTCGAAATCAGATTGTCAGGCTTGGTGCTAAGTGTGTTAGTTGCTGAATCATCTTGCTGGCCCCATTTTGGTTTTTGACAAAGGGTCTCTCACTGGAACCTGATGCTTTCTGATTGTGTTAGCCAGTGAGTTCCAGGGATCTTGTTGTCTCTATCTCTTTAGTGCTGAGATTACAATAATGTACTACCATACCCAGATTTTATGTAGGTGCTAGGGATTCAAACTCAGGACCTCATGCTTGTGTGATAAGTACATTACTAAGTTATTGTTGTATCCCCCTTCTTTTGGCATCTTGAGACAGGGTCTCATGTAGTTGAGGCTGGCCTTGAAACCCTGATCTTCTTGTTTTGATCTCCCAAGATTTTTACATTTTGTAGTTCTCTATTATAGGGAATATGAAAGAGCTGTGTGATATTAACAGATGTTCTTGGGAAAATGACTGATAAAAAGAATTTAAAAACACAGCATTAAAGAAAAATATATTTTTTTCAACTGAAGACGTCTCAAAATTTTCAGTAATTTCAGCAGTGGGAAATGGAGGCAACATAAACTGGATTTGTTTTGGCCAAGAATCTTTTCCAAGAATTATCTCTTTTTTGTTGAGTTAATACTCTGGCTTATACTCTTTGGGAATATTGGATTGTAGAAAGATCATTAAACTTGTTATCCCTTCTGAACCAGGTTTGATTTCTAGTGCTAACATTTAATACCTATATGATGTTAGAGAAGTTACTTTAGCTCTCCGAATCAGTTATACTTTAAAAACTAATGATAGTAATACCTGTATAAAGCCCAGGTACTACAACAATCATCAGCCTAACAAAATTGCATCTTAGTAGTAACCAACAGCTGTCTAATTGCACTTAAGGCCCACTCAATATGTAGGCGTTCATGCCTGGTAATGTAAACATAGCTAACTACCTGTGGCTGGTGAGGTCATGGATCCTAAGGGAGAATCTACTACTGCTACTTTCTTAAACTAGTGTAATTTGTAATTGCATTCTAGTTACTTATACCCATTCTAATTACTTATACCCTGTTATTTTTATTCCTCACAGAAGAACCTTCTCTTTGAAGTATATGGAGACTATTACAGTAATCCACACTGGTCAAAATGTAGAAAGCAACAGATCACAGGATGTCTAATCCCAAATGAAACATCTATAGCACAACCCCTCAGGGAACACTGTGGAAGAGGGGGCAGTAAGATTATAAGGGTACCAATATGAGGGCTTTGAGATAGTGTCTTCTATATATGATAGTGAAGCTGTACACATGAAATCTTAACAATATGATTGCCTGAAAAAGACTTGAATAATGACAGTGTCAGTTGATATGCAAATATGGATGGGCAGAATGTCACCAGACTACAACTCTAGAGGAAGAGCAATTAATGGCAACTGAGAAAGGGAGAATTGGTTTTCTTCAGGGACCTTCCCTCCAGAGGTTATCAAATACCAAGTGGTCAGCCTTAAATACATATATATACATATGCACAACACAATGAATTTAGCAGATTATACATATATATATGTATGCATATATAGCTCAATAGTTAAAGAATAAGAGGTCATGAATTTGAGAGAGAGTGGGGGCAAAGGAGTCAGAAGTAGGAGAGAGAGGGATGGAAATGATGTAATATATTTTGCATGTAGGATTCTCAAAAATAGTATCTACCACAAAAAAATGATAAGTGAGAAAAAGCATAGTATATAAGAAAAGATCTAAGCACTCATAGATACTATGATTTTCATAGTCGTATTCATATGTCATTACTATCATTACCAAACCACATACCTAGCTAAAAAGGGTGGCCAAAACAGCTTTGAGATAAATCTGACCTGAGGACTTTTTCTAAAGCCATATTTTTTCTAGATTTGGAACCAAGTATAGGAAGAAGGTGAAGAGAGCTGAACAAGTTGTCCAGAGATATAGCTCTGTAGTGTTATTTTTGTTCTCTGACCTTAGGTGAATCACTTTATCTATCTACAATTCTCTTAAATGTAGATGTGCACTAGATAACTTTTTCCTCCAATGTTTCACAAGCTTTAACTATAAAATGCTATAAGAGATCTATAAATTTATTGTTAAAGAAATCGGTGGTAAACGTTAAATCCAATTATAAAGAACAGTCCTATATAAAAAAGCTATTTTTATTTTCTAGCAGATGGCTGGCAGAAAGAGTGCTTTGCCAATCTGGTTACAATGAATTTCATATAGTGCATAATTCTGTATAACAAATGGTTTCTCTGGTCCTTGACCCTGTACTAGTCACTTCCTAACATTGCTCTAATCAACTACAGAAGTTGATTATGTGTTGCTTTCATTGTAGATACATAGAAAGGAGCTAAGATAAGCTAATTTATAGAATTCCTAGGAGACTTTTATATCCTGTTTCTTTATTTTACAGATGAAGAGGAAACAGAACAAGAGAGGTTAAGAGACTTGCCAGGGGTCACACAGCAATAAGTGGCAGAGCTCTGAAGGAGTTTGTTAAAGATTTTACCTCGGTCTTTCACACAATCAGCATATAAAAATGTTAAATAAAACCAGAAGCAGATACAAAACTCTACTGTTTATGTGTCTCACTCTAGTAAGATATGCATTTATCCCTGCCCATTATTCCTGCCTTTTAAGCCCTCTTCACAGGATGGCCCCTCTGATTTCGAGGTGCATGGTGACACAACTTAAAGCATAATAACCTTTGCTAGAGAACACCAGTTAGAGGCTTTTTGAAAGTCTAAATAAATTATGCCCATTGATCCCCTGAGACACATGCACAGTTCTTTCCACAAAGGCTTCTGATTAGTCATGTGTGTTTCCCTTATGAAATCATGCGGCTTTTTTTTTTTTTTTTCAAAAAGCTAGGTTAACAGACATAAAATTCTTAACCACTATGAATATTAAAGGTTAGTTTTCAGGCTTCCGTTTTTCTCCTTTCTACATACTTTCTCATGAGCACATTCTGTTCTAAGATTCAACCCTTATAGAGAATGCTACTCTAAATCACAGCCTCTGACTGCCATGGTGACACTGAAATTTGAATGCATTTCTGTCACCTGGGACTTAGATTAGACTTAAACTCATTGCCTCAAATTCGGCTACAGTTTTGAATCACTTGAAGAGAGTCAACACCTTTCACTGCAGACTCCTGCCCTGAGGAATCTGATGCTGTCAGCCTGCTGGGTGGGCATGAAAAAAATCTGAAAGCTCTTCAGGAGACTCTAATGTCTGGCTGGAGTTGAAAACCCTGACCTAGGTCAAATGCTGAGTTCTAAATGCACTATTCTCCTTTATCTGGGTTCAAAGTCTGAGGTATTAAACTTTCAGTCTGTGGACCGATGAGACAATAGAAATAAAAACAATTTGGGAAAGTGTGAAGTGTTAAGCAGATTCAAGGAATTATTTTGAGCTGCATGCATATGAATCAAATGGATTGCTTTAGTAGTTGAGATGTGTTAATTCATTAAATATGTTAAAGGTTATAATAGCAATCCATCATTCAAATATTCCTGCCCAACAAAGCATAGGAATCAGAGAGAATCTACTGTTGGAACATGATGTAATTAATCAAAGCTACACCATCTTCCTGTGGACAGGTTAAACCTATTCATGGGTTGAAGGGTCCCAGATGGTAGGTAACATGTGCTGTTCCCAGAAGTAATTCTTTGAGGAATACAGCCACAACTGCTGGGCAGCCAAACCACAAACTGGTTACACTGAGAACCACATTTCAACAATATGGCTCTAGATTGGGCCCAAGAACAGTTCAAGATGGCTAGTTCTTCTGCCGCTGTGCATGTTGTTTCACTTTAACCAGAGATGAGGCTTATTCTGAGACTTACTGGATTCTCCTTACAGTGAGATCAACAGGGGTGTTCTAGTGTCCACTGTGAGTGTACTCTAGTCATTTAGTGACTGCAGTAGAGTAGAGGTTACTAGTTACTCCTCAACATGGTCTTTTCTTGCCTTCTCTGTTTATTATTGATCTCACCACATTTTCCAATTATGTTCCAGAAAATACTTGGAGGGAAGACTGTGCATACGGATGGGAACTGGTTTTGGAAAAGGCATGGTCTCTGAAGCCACAGAATTACGTTCAAGCTGAAGTTCCTCCCCTTACCAAGTGCTATGTGACATTAAGGAAATGGTTGCATCTCTGAGTTAGTGAAGCCACATTTGTACAATGGAAACAATATCATTTACCTGACAGAGGTGTTTTAAGGATTATACAAGATAACAAAGAAAATGGATAAAATAGTCTCTGGACATTAAATAAATATAAACTCATCACTCTGGGAAAAAATCTGTTACTGTACAAACTTCATTCATTTTAAACCTAAGTAAGCAGAAAGCTCAAATAAACCAAGCCTTTTTATCTAATACGAATTGCTGTTCAGGGTCATGATCTCAAGGCATACATGACTCTGAAATGGCTTCAAAGGATTTAACTGCCTATAAAAACTGTTTCCATCTGAGTTTTCAACTATATTCAACTTACAAATGTTGTTTGAACAGAAAATTTGCTGATACTGTCCTCATACTACAAGAAATGGACACACATAGCCTAGCCACCTTGGGGATTTCATTTTTTATTATTAGATATTTTCTTTATTCACATTTCAAATGTTATCCCCTTCCCCCAGAAACCCCTATCCCATCCTCCTCTCCCTGCCTCTATGAGGGTGTTCCCCTACCCACCCACCCATCCACCCACCCACTCCTGCCTCCCTGCCCTGGCATTCCCCTACACTGAGGCATCAAGCCTTCACAGGACCAAGGGCCTTTCCTCCCATTGATGTCCAACAAGGCCATCCTCTGCTGCATATGCAACTGGAGCCATGGGTCCTTCATGTATACTCTGGTTGATGGTTAGTCCCTGGGAACTCTGGGGAGGGGGGTCTGATTGTTTGTTATTGTTGTTCTTCTTATGGGGTTGCAAACCCCTTCAGCTCCTTCAGTTCTTTCTTTAACTCCTCTATTGGTGTCCCACCTTGAGGATTTCTAGTTACAGTATCTTTTCAGTTAGCTTTCTTGTGTTAACTAGCTACAGAATATAATTACTAAGTGATGAGTGTTTATATAACTCTATGATATTATACTTCTTCCATCAAATTAGTAATAAATTCAAGGTGGCTCAGCAGTTAAAAGCATGGGCCACTCTTCCAGAGGACCTAGGTCTAGTTTCTAGCACCTTATGCTGGCTCACAACCACCTGTAACTCCAGCTCTAGGGGATCTGATGCCCTCTTCTGGCCCCCAATGGCATCGGATGTCAATGTGCTGTACATACATACATGCAGGTAAAAACACTCACATACACAAAATAACATAAATCTTAAAAAAAAGAAATTCAAGAATAATGTTGAGCATCCCATGCTTATTAAACCAAGGTATGCTGGGATTACTAAGAAGTATCATAAAAGGATGCTACATTTTTATCAAGTGCCTTTTATCTGAGTTGATCATTGACTTATACCCTTTGAGTTGATATAATGCACCATTAAACTTTTTCATATCATTAAATCATCTTTACATTCCTAGCACAAAATGGTCATGACACATAATACAGTAAACATTTTTCAGGATTGATTTTCTAGTTTCAGATTTTTCTGATTTTTTTATATAAATTATTCCTTTATTGGAAGACAAAGAAAATAACCTTAAAAATCTCTAGAAATTATTTTATAATGCCTATCAGCCCCTTTTCATATGTAAAAACTTAGTTTTTTGAGAATTTAATCCAATGTATATGGTCATATTTACCCCTCACCCAAGTTCTCCTAGGTCCACCTTGTTTTTCGAAAAAAAAGAAAAGAAAAGAAAAGAAAATCCATCAACTAAAATATGTGTTGCTTTGTAGTCATCTACTGCCTCTTACAACCTTTCTGCTCCTTCTGCAATGATCCCCAAGTCCTGGGAGAAGGAAGGAGGTATGACGTAGACATCCTATTTAGGGCTAAGCATTCTACAGTCTCTTATTTTCTAGACCTTGACCAGTTTTGGGTCTCAATTTTTAATCCTAATGTATTATAAAAAGCAGCATCTCTGATAACATGTGAGGGACACACTAATTTGTAGATATAATGAAAATTCACTAGGAGTTGATTTAATGCTATGTTCATTGAGCATAATAATAATAGTATTGGGCTCTTCCCTAGGTTGATGACCTATCTAGGCACAGGTTCTCGTCCCTGATAATGGTGCCAGGTATGGATTCCTTCTGTGGAGTGAACCTTAAATCTAATCAGAAAGTAGCTGGTTACTGTGGTGGCTAGTTTTATATCAAGTTGATACAAGCTAGAGTCATTTGGGAAGAATGATTCTCAACTGAGAAAATGTCTTCTACCTGTGGTACATGTTCTTAATTAGTGATTGATGTGGGGAGGCTCAGCCTAGTGTGGAGGGTCACACTTCTGGATAGGTCCTGTGCTATATAACAAAGCAGGCTCTGTAAACTTTGGAGAATAAACCAATAAGCAGCACACCTCTATGGCCTCTGCATCAGTTCCTGCCTTTAGAATCTGTCAGGATTCGCTTGAACTATAAGCAGTAAGATAAAATAAACCCTTTGCTCCCCAAGTTGCTTTTCACCATGATGTTTCATAACAGCAATAGAAACCCCAAGGAAGATGATTAGTCTCATGACATTCATGCCAATAGTGTATCAGCAGCTATGTCTTGCCAGGCTGGTTATTTAAGACCTTTATTAAATGTGAGAAATCTTAGTTTCCTTCATATCTCATTTCACAAAATGAGCCAGGAAGCATCCATTCTTTATTTATGTGTTTATAGTACTTGAGAGTGTTTAGTTTTATAACATCTTGATTGATTTGGGTATAATTCCTGTTTTCTAGGATGTCATTGGGTAGTGTATGACCCTGGTAGAAAAGAATGCCCAATAATATCCATGTAATAATATCCAGGGTTTGGGCAGATGTGAGGAGATGGCTCAGTTAATAAAGTGTTTGCTGTACAATTATGAGGACCTGAGCTCCATTTTCCATCAACCATGTCAGGAGCTAGGTATGTCACTATGTGCTTATAATCCAAGAATTGTGGAGGCAGAGGCAGAAGACTTCCTGGGTCTAGCTGAATTGTCAATCTCAAGATTTAACAAAGGCTTTGTCTCAAAAACATATGATGGAGTATAGTTGAGGAAGGCACCCAATGTTGACCTCTAATCTCCACATGCACATCTACACATATGTGCACACATACAAGAACATATACACAAAACACACATGTGCACACATGCAAACAGGGCTGAGTATATATGCCAACAGAATAGTGCTTGTGTAGCATGCTAAAGGCTTTGTGTTCAATCCCTAATATCACAAAGAAATAAAACCAATTCTGTTGTTCCTAGTTTGTAGCACTTTCTTTTTTGAGGGATAAATGGTATATGATTTTAGCTTACTTTACATTTTTAACAATTCTCTCAACCGTGCTAGTCAAACACACACTTAGGCATAAATATCCTCATCACCGACAGCAACAAAAAAATGTCATGATCTCCTTTTAAGGATTCTCCATGACTTTCTTACCAAGGGCCAATGTTATCTCCAGTGACATTGGAAATAGGAGGGATGAAAGGTTAGAGTGTGGAGAAAGGTTTCAAGGAGAAATGGATTCTTGGGAGGTTTGCCATGGAAAAACATTATGGTGAGGATGCAGCTTTAATAGGTCATTGGATGGGGACTGGTTGCTAGCCAAGGTGACTAATATGGGAATTGGGAAAGGAAATGTATTTTCAATATTTATTCTCATCAATTAATATTTATAGAATTATTAGCATTCTTCATTTTTAATGCATAGATGTTCCTGAAACAGACATCTTATGGGAATATAGTAATTAATTTACAAATAGCAGGTATCACGCTTAACTGACACATATTTTATTGCCTTACAATCCTATAAAATCCTTCCATATTTAGTAAATTCAATATTTGGACCTTTTATGCATCTTTTGAATTTACTTTATGCACAAACACAAAGAGAAGTGAGGAACACACTGGTACACGTGGGTTATGACCAAAAGGCCTGGCTATGGGGGACCGAGTGTGCAGGTGTCATGTATTCTAGTTTCCTGCAGTGATCTGAGAGGCCATTCTCCAGGAACTACCTACCATACATCTATGTTTCTAAGCAAGTTTGGATTGGCGTTAAACTGCATCCTTCTAATTGTTTTGCTCTTCCTCAGTCCTTTCCTTGTCTAGCAATCTTCTCACTTGCCTCATTTGCTAGGAACATCTGGGTCAGTAACTTTCCTTGGACACTTTGGCTTATTTTTTTCTAAGCTCCAGGGATATTACGAAAAGGCTAGTTGAAATGTAGGTTGTGACTCAGTGGGGTCTCATACAGAGCATAGATTTAACATCTAGACAAATCCTAAGTTTTGCCTATCTGTCCAAACAACTGGGTAGAAGTGTCTGAGCTCTGTGAGGACTCCGTTGTTACTTATAGCTCAGTGACTGCCTCTTTTGGAAGAGAGGAGCAAGGTTAACAAAAAACAGCAACAAACTAGATTGTCCTTTTAATAGAAATATATAAAAAGTTGAACACATTATTTACAAAAACTATTTTTAAACAAAGTCCTTCCCAATATTACCCCAACAGTCGACTGCGGGCTTTTCCCATTCCAAGGAATGAGGTCATGCTTTATGGGAGACATCTGCTTCTGAGGATATTACTGCCCTGAGCACAGAACATGACTTCATTAGAGAGAACAGTGGACTAGAGAGATTCAACAGGAGACTTGCAGATGTGACAATAAAAGGAAAAGGAGCCAATTGAGATTCTTCTCAAGTCTCTAGGCTTCAGGATAGACCAAAGACCTGGTGATTTCACTCTCATATGACTTCCTTTGTCTTAAAAGCATGAGCTATGTGCAAAGGCTTCCAGAAAACTGTAACTCATAGCAACACCACCTGTATTTGTAAATAGAAAAAGCTTTCTTCTCTCAAGGGATTGGATAGATTCCATTCTGGGAAGAGACTAGGTGCTTGAAACTTTAGGGTGGCTACTGAATGCACACTCACACAGAGTTCATTTTGTTTCAAGGAAGCATTGTTTTAAGCAGATGTATAAAATGTCATCTTTCAGTTCTGAAAGCAAATTCAGAACATTAACAGGGATTTGGGCTTTCTAGGAAGATGCTTTCCAGAGCAGTTTTATAGGATTTTGACATATGTTGTTTATAACCTTAATTTTTAAAATGAGCAAGTCCATAAATCTGTTACCTACTAACCAAGCTCTGGTCTAGTTGCATCTGTTCCTATTTTACATGATACTGTAAAGAAGTTTCAATAGACAGCTAAATATTTTGGTGTTATTCATAGTCTTCTGTTCCTATTGACTAAGACTTTTCAAAGAAAACCCTCAAAAATCATTTTAAAAGGCAATAATTGCTGGCTCAATTTACCAGTCTTTGCTTCGAAGTACTCTGGATGCAGCTGGAGTCACAGAAGTGGGAGGGGGTGTTAAGAGATCATGAGGCTGGGTTTCTTATAACCTAGGAGGGCTAGGAATTTGGAGCATTAAGGAAGGCTGGTTATGACCTCTTGTTGTAACCTGCTTGACTTCTTATTGTAACCTGCTTTTAGCTGGGAATCCCAGTCAGGGGCAGGAAATAGTTTCTTGTATATAAGGTGTAAGTGTTCCGGAACAAGTGTGTCTGCCTCATATCTGGGTTGTGTTTAAGGAATTATTTGGAGAGAATTAAAAAAATACAAATTTCTGGGCCTCATTTCTGATCTACTAAATAAAATCTGAAGACAGAGTCAGGAGTCCGTGATTACTATGAAACTGGTAGCATTAGGGCCATCTAGCAGGGTCCTAGTGATAGACATATGACAAAAAGAAGTTAGAGAACAGTGGATGCATGAGAACAGCAACATGTAGTATCTTACAAAGTACATTTTATTTAATTTTAGTTCTACCATTGCCTTTCTGTTACTGTCTAGTCTACAGGTAAAAAAATAAACCTCTATGAATGTGGTTCCATGCTCTGCCTTGCCTCTGGGGTGTGTGAACGTGGCTCTGGCAGACAAAATGGGGAGGTGCTAGGCTACATTCCATCTTTGGGGTGCTGGGCTTGAGGAATGCTGAGGCTGAACACAGCCTAAGATCCCAGCCTGGGTGAGAAACAGCACAGGCTGAGGACAAAGTTGGGGTTCCCATACACCTGGGCTGAAATCCAGCTTAGCTCAAGGGTGAGTGTCTGGAGCACAGAGACTTAGGCAACATGGCTCTGTATGATGAAGGCTTCACCCACAGCCTTCTCTTGATGAGAGAAACAGTCTGTGCCTGTCCAAACTATTTGTAGTAGAAAATGGATGCATACCAGTTACTCAGGGTAGACCAGAGACTAAATACCTTTTGCAGGAAGGTATTTAGGTCCTGGAAGGGAAACTTGGTGGCTAAATCCTCAGGGTCCATCTAGATACCTCATTAGCATGGAGAACTCTGTGCTCTGCTTTGTGACCAGTTGTCAAGGTCCTCATGTGGGGGATTGTGGTCATGTGCTCCAGGACAGAAACCAGGTCAGGAGTAGATGAAATGCCTACCATTCTCAGATATGAGAATTACCAGGGTTTTGAATCAGCTCAACCTTCCCAGTTTTTGTCTGGTGACAGGGTTCCACTTGCCCTACACATGAAGAGCTCTAGGATCTTTCAGTAAAAGGCTCAGTTAAGACTGACAGCAAATCTCTTATTTTTGCTACTTATTATAACTTCTTAACACTCTTAGATTAGGGCACTGATTTCAAACGAGGGAAGATGATAGCTCAATAAGAAATCAATTATCATAATATGATAAAATCATGCAAAGGCTGATATTATATCAGTGCTACATTTGGTGCCTTTAATGGACAGAATCCGTTCTTGTATAAAAATTATAACAAGGGTAAGTGATTCAACCTTCCTTTAATCATACTTTTTTGCCCTTTTCTTCCTCAAAACTTACAGCTTAGCAGGAAATGCATTGAAAACTAAATTATATATTCCAACTTCAAGAAATAAGGGATAGAGAAATAGAGAAATGAGGAGGTGATGGAAGAGTAACCAAGAACTCATCCTAGGCAGATCCTTCCTAATGATCATGTATATAAAATGCAAAACAGTAATTCTTTGAACTTGGTCATTAAAGGCACAACACTCCTTGCCACATATATTTTACTCATAATGTACAAATTCATATCTATCTCAGTGCAGAGATGTCACTTTTTTTCTTAAAGATAGTTATGATGGCTAGTGTTGTTGACTTCATAGAATCTAAGAAACACTTAGGAGACAAGCTTCCTGGTACACCTAAGAGGAATGACCTGGATTAGGTTAATTGAGGTGGATAGACTCACCCTAACTGTGGGTAGCAACATTCTAGGGGCTGAGGTCCTGAACTGAGTAGAAAGAATGCTAGCTGAGCATGAGAATTAGTAGCCCCCTATTTCCTGACTGTGGATGCACTGTGGATGGACCAGCCACTGCAAGCTCTTGGCACCATGACTTTCCCACCATGATATATGCCTTCAAATTGTAAGCTGAAATGAACTCTTGATTCTGTAAACTGCTTCTTGTCAGATATTTATAACAGCAATAAGAAAAGTAACTAATATAATAGTGCAGGAAAGCAGCAAGACAGAGCACTCATTAAAATCACCTGGAGCTAAACTTGAACTCTGTCAGTCTTACTGTGTTGACCAAGACAAGTTATGCATGCATGCATGTATGCATGTATGTATGTATGTAGTATGTAATATGTATATATATACATACATATATACATATATATATATATATATATATACACACACATATGTAAAATTGGGGTTTGATGAGCAATCTCACTACTGCAATATGCAACTTGCAACATGACTTTCAACATTTTTGTTTTTTTAATCTGTAACAGAAAAATAACATCATGGCTTCTCAAAGTTGTTACAAGGAATAAATTAAAATGATCCTAGCATTAATTTGCCTGGCAGTACCTAATACATAATCAGTAATTAATTGATGTTAGTAGGGACTTAGACAGCATTAATTTTTATTTCTGTCCCAAAATTCCAGTAATAATAGAAAATGGGATTAAGATTAAGGTTTTAGTTTATTTTATTGTAATACATGTATTTAAATTCAATATTTTAGGTGATCTCATTTGGGGTTATTTGTAAACTTCAGAATCAATGTAAGTAAAATGGGAGCGTGATATATGTTTGAAGTGGAATTCTAAATAAATGATTAGCGGTGTTGGAATAATTAGCTATCGATATTGGAAAAAGTAGAATAAATAGTATTCCTTTATTAGATTATACACAAAAGTAAATGACAGATAAAGACTAAAGTCCTAATTTGGAGGCAAAAAAGAAATGCATTTTACTAGATGCAAATACTGAAGAATATTTTTGTGACCTTAGTTTATGAAATGATTTTTTAAAAATAAGTCAAAACCAAATCCATAGGTTAAAGGAGAATCACATTGAGTAGTTCAACACTGGTTTTGGTGAATTTATGACAAAATGTACTATCTCATGCACAGTTGCTGAGCAGTTTGGTAGTATCTGATAAAGATGACAATGCTCTAAGTCTCCTATGGCTTAGCAGTTCCACTTGAGATGCAGGCTCGGATAAACTCTCCACAAATACAGTCAGTATCCAAGGAGATATGTATGGGAACATTTATCCTGGCTTTGTTTATAAAGGAGTGGAGGCTTCACTGCCTACCAACAGAAGAACGAATAAACAGCTTGCTGCATATTCACACAACAGAAAATTCTATAGTATTTAAAATGAATGCACTATACATCTATGTTTACCAAGATGAATGGATTTCAAAAAGGTAAAATTACATGAAGAATTAAATGCAAAAATATAAAGACACTATCATTTATCATAATTTAAAACAAATATAAATTAGACTTCTGGTTCTGGTATAATGGCTCCTCTCCTGTAACTACACCTAGGTAGGTACCTTAGGAAAGCAGACAATCATAAAAAGACTTTGAAAGTTGAAGATGAGTTGTGGATTTCATACAGAAGGAACTATATAAGGGTGACGTCCTTGGGTTTTCTTTTTTTTTGTCACTTATGCCCCAGCCTGGGTATGAGCAGCAAGCACAGACAAAAATAGAGGGAAAGGAATGGGGAAGACTAATAGGAACTCAGCAGAGAAACCTTTACCCAGTGGCAAAGGCATCTGTTTATTTCAACAAAATGGAAATAGTGGAACTCGAGCAAGTTGCCCCATCTCTTGCTCTGTGCCACAGCAGCAGGTAATCTTGCACTGCAGGGTGTCACATGTCCATGTGCTTTATAAACCCTCTACCCAGACCTAATGGGCCCTGACCCACCACCAAGCAGAATCAGATAATATAGGCAAGGTATCTGCCAAATCTCTACCCAGTGTCCAAAGCAACCAAGGCCTGATGTCTCCTGTTCGCTTAATGAGCCCCAGAAGGGAAATCACTTTCAGTGACTCCTGAACCTCAACCTAGTAGAAAGACTCAAACAAAATCTTTGTCTATTG
Organism: Arvicanthis niloticus; assembly: GCF_011762505.2. Classification (NCBI taxonomy): domain Eukaryota; kingdom Metazoa; phylum Chordata; class Mammalia; order Rodentia; family Muridae; genus Arvicanthis; species Arvicanthis niloticus. The sequence continues at coordinate 53,945,227 of NC_047679.1, read as the reverse complement.
ACTCTTTCCCTGGCAGCAAAAGATAACATAATTAGGTATGTTTTTTTTCTTTTTATAGCCAGCAGCAGAGATAGAATATTCTCCATCTCTACTAAATCATTCTAAAAAATAGGCCAGTATGGATATACTACACCCAAAAATGTTATAGGAGAAAACATAATTTTTGTTAAGAGTTCTCTAGTGTAGTACAGGTCCTGCTTGACTTTCAATGGAATTTCAATGATAAACTTATTGCAAATTGAAAATATCACGAGGAGAAAATATATTCAACATCCCCACACTGAGAATGTCGAACACTGGTTATTTTTCATTGTGATTCCATGACTAACTGGGAGCCTTGTTTGTCTGCTCCTGCAAACCATGAAGAGAATCATACCACACATTGCTAGCTTATAACAAGACTGACATCCAAAATCTGAAATATAGTTTTACTGACTGTATATCTTTTGAATCCCTATAAGATAGAAAAAAATAAGATTAAGTATTATAAGTTAGGGGCCATCTATAGGCACATAGTTCAGGATACATTAATATCATCAACCATCTATAGTAAGAACCAGGCACATAATAACATAAATGAGAAAAGAAAATCTCTTGATGTAATACTGACATAAATCAGATTGTTGGAACTATCTAAGCTTCAAAGCACCATCATAAAATCACTCCTCTAAGGATTAATTATAAATTCCCTTGAAAGAAATTAAAAATTAGAAAACAAAGAAATGGGCTGTAAAATAACAACATGGCAATCATATGTTTATATGTGGACAATCACTTCACGCTCAGCAGGAAGTAGACTCCAGTTAAGTTACTGGTAGCTAGAACTTCCATTTTTACCAAGGACTAATAAAAAGTCCCATTCTCCCTTAAGTGTCAAAGAGGACCAAGAATGGGACCTGTGCTTCTACCTATACTTGGCAATAATGAGGTGGGAAATTCCTCTTCTCCTACTGTAATGGTGTCTTGAAAAGACAATTAAGGCAAAAGATTTTATTTATTTATTTATTTTATTTATTTATTTTGGTTTTTTGAGACAGGGTTTCTCTGTGTAGTCCTGGCTGTCCTGGAACTCACTCTGTAGACTAGGCTGGCCTCGAACTCAGAAATCCGCCAAGGCAAAAGATTTTAAACAAAATCTATTACATTAAATAAAATATGAGCTGTTGAAGTTTCAATTAACTCGCGCATTATACCACAAACAAACACTAACAAACTAAAAAAAAGATTAAAACCAGAAGACACCAGTGAGATGACAGAGATTATAGGACCATATGACACATATTTGTAATGTAGCCATTAAAGGAATGCTTTAGTGAATAATTATGAACACAGTTGATACAACTGAAAGAGTCATCTCACAAAGAAGTAGTCTTAGCAAAGAAATTAAAGCTATAAATAAGAACCAAATTGAAATACCAGAAATGAAAATGGAAAGAGTTTAAAAAACAGAAAAAACTTAGTTGATGGAGTCAGCAGCAGCCATATAGTATTTAAATTTCTGAAAAGTAACCATAAGTTTAAAACCTTGAATGTAGTCAGAGAAGAATGAAGCCTTATGTGTAGTGAAAAAGCAGCCTAAATGGTAATGTATGTAACATCAGAAAATAGGTAGGTCACAGGGAAGCACTGCATACTTTTTCAATTATCAAAAGAACTGTTAAACTCCAATCTTAGCACTACCTATTCAAAGTGCTATATGGGAATAAAAGATATACTAAAAAATTATCAGACAAAGGGAAACAAAGGGAATGTGTTACCAGCTAACCTATCCTGAAGAATGGTCTAAAAAAGAAAATAAGTGGGAAAGAAGGAATCTTACACAACTACAAAGGAACCAATAGAAAAGGGAATAAGATTATAGGTAAAGTCTGATACATGTTATTCATCTTGTTTTCTGATGTATAGCAAAAAAATAATAAAATCAAAGTTACAACATTGTATCATGTAGTTCCTGACATATGTCAAGGACATTAAGGTAACCAGAATGTATGGTGTAAAAGAGGGACTTCAGAGTGGTAAGATTTCTATTTTGTATAAGGGAGTAAAATGATGACTCTAATAGAGGAGTGATTCACATGTATTATAGAATAAATTTATAGGCAGTATACAATACATATTCTCTCTCTCTCTATATATATGTATATACATATACATACATATATCTACACAAATCTAGACAAAGAAATACACCCATAATGCACCACTGAAATGAAATTATAACACATGAAACAGCAAAAACGGGAAAGCATTGTTTAAGCATAAGTTCGGCTACTCCTGACTATGCTGACAGTAGGCAAGTGAAATCAGAATAACCCACAATGCTTCTGCAGCCTCCGAAAGCAGGGTGTAAAGCTCGGCTTCCAGCTATGCTTTGGTGACACCAGGATATTCAGAATGAAGAATGTTAAGAAGTTCTACCTTTTACCACTTAAGCGTTACTGAATTCGAGGCTCAGATCCCCAGTGGGTCATTTTTTTACCTCAGAGGTTGGGTCTGGGAGTAGTGGGTAGTCCTACTTCATTCTGCCTCTTAGTTTCTTTACTGCCTGTGAGTATGGAGCTTCAACTTCTCACTGGGCCTTTCTGACACTAGGTGTAGGGAAAAGCAGGGAACTTAGTATAAACTTCCTGATAGCGGGTAGGGGTGAAAGCTCAGTACTTGTCCCCATCAGCACTCACTGACATGAAGATAGTGTTGTGGAGTTTAGTAGCAACTAACCTTGTCTTGCTGCTTGGTGGGAATGGCAACTCAGTTCACCACTAGACTAAGTTAAGACAGTACAATAGCAGAACAGGGGTGTCATCTGTTTTGGTCAGATAGTGGGAAAAGACCAGCTATCTGCTCACATGTGCTAGCAATAGCCCAGTAGTGGAAGAGAAACACACTTCTGTCCTTATAGAGGAAGGGAGTGGTGTAGAAGATTAATTTCTGGATGTAACTCATTGAAACTGCAGAGCAGAGGGGAAAATAGATTATAGATTTTTTCCTCATTGGCTTTAGCTTTAATAGGTATGACAGGTATTGGCAAAAAAATGTTCCTGTTAGAATTTTACCCATACCTGCTTCCCTTTGGCTATAAAGGATGGGCTTTTGTAAGCAGTTTTTCTCCGATGCCTGTTGGTGGCTGGATGGGAAGCTTCTGTACAGACCAACTGAGTTGTCTGTAAGGCAACAAGAAATCCATGGACCTTACCATAACAGTGGTTCTCAAGTTCAAAAGCAATCTGCTTCCTTCTTCCACCATTTCTCCTCCCACCTTGCTTTTTCAACTTCCTGTGTTTTCTTTTTGAAAACCCATTAGTCTGCTCAGTGCCAGTATGTGCATAGGGATGTGGGCCATCCACTGCAGAATGACCTGCCAAGGGTCACATTCCTGAAGAAAACTGATATCTTCCCTAGCAGCTACCAACTGCTAATATCTCCTCCTCTAGGGGCAGGACTTTGTGATCTCCTCCAGCTTATGTGCCTGAATTTGGCTACTTGATCTTGTGCAGGTAATCACAGTGGCTGTGAGTTCATGTGTGCAGTTCCCCTGTCATCGCTGCAAAATACTTTCTTATAGTCTTCCACGGCTTTCAGCACTAATCTTTTCAGCTCCCTCTTCCATGATGATTTCTGATCTTTGGAAAGAGGGGCTATGATGATGCAGAGGTCCCATTAATTTAGAGCAGAACATTCTTATTCTCTTTATTTTTTTAAAGAAGAAATTCAGCACAGAACCAAACACCCTCAGAATGCATTTTCAGGATCTTCTAAAGTTATTGGTGACAGTAGCAAAGGATAAATGATACCAAAACAATGTCTAAGGAAATTCAGAGAGATGGAGGCTGACTAGACCAGAAAGGCATGCGCTAGAAATTTTTGAATGTTAAACTGATCATTTTTTAGTATGGGCCAAGTTTTTTTTTCTACACAATACTTCTTTGTAGGTTTGTAAAGCTCTTTGTTTTTCTCAGGCAAAGAAATAAGTGGCAGGAAACTTTAGCTCCTTGTGTCTAAAACAAATTTTGACATTCACAATTACTGTAGAGTAGAAGTTAACATTGGTGGGAGCAGGGTCTTTTTAGAGCCTGCAATAGCAGAGCTCTGAGTCTCGAAAACAATTGTAAGAATGCACCCTTCCCCCTGTATGTGTGTCTGCTCTAAGTACTAGTGATTATGTATTTTATTTGCAGTGCTCAAAATGGAACCCTTGGATCCATGGATGCCAGGCAAGCACTGTGCCACTGAGCTCCATCTCAGTCCTGCACTAGTGACTTTTACTTACTGGCATTCTTTGTCCAAATTATATGGTGTCAGTGGTTTCAGGAGAGAGATTTATATTGTCCTCCATAATCCTCGTCTTAGATAACATCAGTTCATTTACTTCAAATGCTTCCTTCTCCATCACTATCACAAGGCTGATTACAATACTGTATTTCAAGGGTGGGAGCAAGTGAATGACTATGCCAAGTCACCTGCAGGCATGATAATCAAAAGAACTTTGGAATCAAAAAGACCTAGGATCAATTCCCGCATCTGCCAATAACTAGTTGTATGTCTTTGTAAAAATTACTTAGTCTTTCTGATCCTTAGTTTGCCCATCTGTAAAGTGAGAATGATAATGACTTCATAGGATTGTTGTTAAGTATTCAATGACATGGCTCACTCACACTTAGGGCACAAATTATACAAGTCTGAAAAAGCTTCCAGAGACAGACTGACCTGGAATAATTAAGTCTGTATTCAATGAATGTTTCTCCCACTCGACCATGTAATAGCTGTTTTCTGCTTCTCTCAGACCTTTGCTGTTCAGGCAGCCAGTACTTATGTATGTTATAGCTTATGGGACAAAAAAGATATCAATCATGTGAAATAGAGAAAAAAGTATGCTGATGAGTTTAAGGTCCACTTTACCACAACCTGTTATGGTCATCATAATCAGCACATTTAGGATCTCCTGGGAAAATAGTCTTTTTTATTTTTAATTATTTTATTTATTTACATTCCAAATGTTGTCCTTGCTTCCTGGTCTGCCCTCCCAGAGTTGTTCACCTGCCCTCTGCCTCTTAGAGGGTGCTCCCCTACCTACCCAGCCATCTACCCCCACATCACCTCCCCTGCATCCCCCTTCCCTGGGGCATCAAGTCTCTATAGGCTTAAGCACATTCTTTCCCACTAAGGCCAGACAAGGCAGTCTTTTACTACATATGTGCTAGGGGGGTCACAGGCCAGCTCATGTATGCTCTTTGGTTGGTGGCTCAGTCTCTGGGAGCTCTCAGGGGTCCAGGTTAGTTGACACTGTTGGTCTTCCTATGGGATCACCATCCCCTTTGGAAAATAGTTTTAATACGGAATTACCTAGATCAGGTTGTTCTGTAAACATGTCTGCGGGTGTTTGTTTTGGTTTTCAATTGATGTAGGAAAACTCAGGCCAATGTGAGCAGCAGTATTCCCTAAGCTGGACCCTGAACTTCATAAGAGTGAATAAAAGAGCAAGAAGGCAGCACAGGTGCATTCATCTTTCTCTACTCTTGACGGTAGCTGTGATATGTTAGCAACTGCTTGAGTTCCTGTCCTGACTTTCCTGAACTGATGGACTCTAGGGCTGTAAGCTAAAACTAATCTACCCTCTACTCAGTTGCTTTGGGCCAGAATGTTTTTCTCATAACAAGAGAAATGAAATAAAACAGATGCTACACTCAGCTCATCTTAGTAGTTATAATTAGTTATTATAGGCAGTAACCCTGGAACAGAAGTTCAAAATGTACAAATCAAGAAAAAATAAAAAATAAACATAGTGATGCAAACTAAATATCTACTACTCAATTCTTTCCTACTCTATAGTTTTTTTTTAAAAACCTAACTAGATTAGTTAAAGCTTGTTTTTTTTTTTTTATTTTAAGAATGGAAGACATGAGCCCCAACTTTGTCACATTGTAATGATATCATAGATAATTTTCAATAATCCATAATCCAAGGTCCTAACCTAAAAGTTATACAGGAAGAAGGATATCACTAAGAGGACAGTTTAGGGATGAGTCTTGGTCATGAGACTTACCAAGATTCTAAACTTTAATATAAAATTTCACTTTAAGTTGTTTGAATCAAGAGCCAGTAAAAGCGATCTTGTACCCTATAACTATAGTGGAATACTTAGGGATAAAAAAAAAACCTCCTGACTAGGATACAAATTTCAAAGTTATTCTCAGTTACATAGTAAGTTTGAGGCCAGCCTAGGTGACATGAGACCCTGCCTCAAAAACAAAATGGAACGAAAAACAAACAAAAACAACAAAAAGCTTTCAGACAAGCAACTACAAGGAAAACATAGCCTACTCAAGTCTTGGGCAACAGAAAGTCAATATGGAGACTTCAATGCAGAGATTAGGACTGGAAACATCAAAAGGACAAACGAACACGTTCCCAGAGCTGGCAAATAAAACAAGATTATCTTTGTACCCTTTGTCAGCACCTATATCTCTGTTGCAATGAAGTAACATCTCAAGTTGTTGTCTGGTTTTCTATGTAAAATGAGAGAATACTGCTTCTTGTGACAGGTGATGTGAGGATGAAAGTCCCTGCCACAGTGCCTGGAACACAGTAGAAATGCAATAGATGATTGCTATTATTGGAACATATCTTGAGGGCTTTTTTTACAGCTTTTGGCTCAGTGAATAAAGAATAAATAAATTAGGTATGTCAAGTAGTTTTTTATAAAATAATTTTAACTTTACTTAAAAGCAATATAATTTCATGGTTGAGAGAAATCCCAGAGGTTAGGTAAGGTTTTTGATTTAAATGTGTAACCGTTTTGTTCTGGCAGAGATTTGGTATCTTATAGCAATCAGCAGACAGATTCTTTTGCTGAGGCATTCTGTAACTAAGCTGTTCCGAAAAAGCACAGGTTGCTAGGGCCTACCAGCTAACATCATAGAAAAGAATAGAATCTATAGACAAAATTCAATCAATTGTTTAGCAGCACTGGAGATGGATTCCAAGGCCTCATGAACATTCTAACCACTGAGTTACACTCCTAAACTTTAAACGCAATAAATTATTAAAGAGGATATATATATATATATATATATATATATATATATATATATATATATCTGTTAGCTATTAAGGCATAGATATACCTCTATGACTATAATATTGTTTCATCTCTGTTAAATGTAAGACAGAAAGAAATGGTCCTCACAGAAGTGTCATGGAGATGAAATATTGACTTCTTATTTCAAGTTCAGACTATCTAGTTCCACAGGGAGGCAAACAAAATAGAAAGGAAGATGTGTGTTAGCATTTTTCAAGAAGCAACAGAGCTATAAATTCATCACAAAAATCATAGAACCACCTGAGTTATGACTGAACATAGAATCATACAGACAGTGAAAAACATACCCCAGACTTTCTTATGCTACCACAGAAACAGTAATATATATATATATATATATAAAATTAGTTTACTATTAATTGTGCTTGTGTCTTTATATTTCTCCAAAGATACAATTGGCCAATGGTGATTGGCATAATTAGTTATTACAGAATGTAAATCAAAGCTACAATGAAGCTATGGATGTGTCCAGTTGGTAGGTTGCTTACCTAGCTCCAAGAAGACTGTGCTTCAGTCCTCAGCATCACAATACACCCAAGAAAACAACAACAAAGCTACAGTGAGACACACTAGACATCTATGAGGATGTCTATAATAAAAAGGATGGCAACAAGTATTTGTGAGGAGATAGAGAACAAAAGCAAAGCCAAGTATGATTGCATGACATTAAATGCTTCTCTCAGCAAAGGAAACAATAGAGAGCAGGGACAACCTACCATATAGCTAGGAAGGGGTTAATGTTCTAGAGAACAGAAGAAACTCTAATGACTCAACAACAAGAAAACAACCCAATTCAAAGTAGGAACAGAATTTGAATAACATTCCTGAATAGAAAGATACAAGTGGACAACGAGTACATGAAAAAACATTCAGCATCTCTAGTTATGAAGACAAAATAAAAACAGCAACCATGTATCACCTTACTCCTGTAGGGTTACTCTTATAAACAAGATAAATGATAAATGCTGACAAGCAAAAGAAAATGATAAAAAAGAACCCTTACATGTTGTTAGTAAGATAATAAAGTAGTATAGACATTTTGGGAAATAGTATGAAGGCTTCTCAAAAAAAAAAAAAAAAACCCCACCTACAAATAGAATTTACTGTAAGGCTTAAGAATTCTACTTCTGGTATGTTGCTATGTTAAACAGACATATGCATACTCTTGCTCATTCTAGCTTTAGTCATAATAGCCAAGGGCTGGAAACAACATGAATGTCAACTGACAGATGACTTGATTTCAGCCATGGGCTGTGGAGGGTCTCCTGGTGTCCTGTCTCTCCCTAGGAAGCTATTGTCAGTTGGTAGCTGCAAGAGCGGGGGCAGTCATTGCCTATACAGAGTGCCTCATGCTCCACTGGATAGCTGCACACCTATTCCTATGCAGGAGACACTAGTTAAACTTAGTAGGTCACTAAACAGAATCAAAAGGACATGAAAGTGGGAGGGAAATTCATGCGATGGTGGTGGGCTGAATACAATCAGAACATATTATACACATGTATGAAATTGTCAAGGAATACAATTTAAAAATGAATAGATAGAGCAAACATTGTACATACACACACACACACACACACACACACAGAGAGAGAGAGAGAGAGAGAGAGAGAGAGAGAGGCAGACAGAGACAGAGACAGACAGAGAGACAGACAGACAGACACAGACAGAGATAAATTCAAACTATACAACTTTAAAAAGGAAATTCTGAGGGCTTGGGCGATGGCTCAGTTAAGAAAACATATTGTTCCTGCAAAAGGATTGGGTTGGTTTCCCAGCACCCACATGGTGGCTCACAGCCATTCATTACTCCAGTGCCTGGGGATCTGATGCCTGCTTCTGACTTCTGTGAGCACTAGGCACACATGTAGTGCCCACATATAATGAGGGTAGACAGTCATATACATAAATGTAAATAAATAAATCTAAAAACAAGGCTGTTTTTTCAAAAGGTATATATAGATATTTTCTAAGTTATTATGCTAAGTGACATAGAACAGGCACAGAGAGGCAAACACTGCATAATCTGAGTATAACCTGTGGAATTCATAAAAACATAGAGGAAAAAGGGTTGCAAGAGGTGGATGGGCTTCTCCACCCAAGAGACACATATGAAAAATGGAAGACTGTGAGCAAAGGATATAGAAATTTCAGTTTTAGGGCTGGCAAGATGGCCTGGTGGGAGGAGGGAGGAGAGAACCAACTGCCTTCAAGTTGTCCTCTGAATTCCACACCTGTACAGGGGTGCACACACACACACACACACACACACACACACACACACACACACACACAAATCAAAAATGAATCAGAAACTTAGTTTTTAAAAAGTCTTGATTATAGCAGGGAAATGCATTTTGGTTATTATAGTATATAGTAACCACAATGGATAATAATGTAATATATATTTTAAAGTTGCTAAAACGGACATTTAACATTTCCACTATCAAAAAGTTAGGTCGGTGTGATATGTTGAATTAGCTCAATGGAATCTCTGTATAATACATATGTAGACCAAAACATAATGCTGGTTCCCATAATACATGTATAAATTTAAAAAGACTTTTAAAAACTGACTATCATAATCCTCATTGTAAGCAGTAAGCAAAGTATTATTCAGGCACCTAGAAATTTTGTTTTGTGCATATCACATGTAATATAGCATTTCTATTTTGTCTAGTCATTTTAACAAAATGTTCTATTCTAATTTTTACAAGAGATAGTGTGATACAATATTCTTTTTCTCAAATAAAATATATCTTTGTATAAAGGCTGGCATTTCTAACTATACTGACAAGGGCAGAGGACCTTGTGGCTATATCTTCACAGTACGGGGGAAATGAACAGGAAATGAATATTCTTTTGAATGTGGGAGCTGAAAAAGTAATCACATCTGAAGAGCTGAATGTGTATATAATATTTAATATACAAAGCATTTTCTGGCAATTCTTTATACTTTTCCCATTTTCTATAGGAATATAGATTGAACAAAGGGTCCTCCATGTGCTAATCAAGTACTCTATAATCCAATGTATTTCTGATGTATTGATCTTGGTAATATCCTTATGGTTATTAGGTTAGAGTTAGGCCATTTCTTTCCTCTGCCCTCAATGTTAAGCAGGGTTGATCTAACTAAGCATCAAGGCTAATTAATGGCTGAATTAGATATTCTAGATATATTTTTACCTAAATGTTCTGTGCAACAATCATTCTGTTTAATAGACATGATCACATGATGGTTCATAAATACAGTAATTTTATATAGCAAAAATAAACTGACATCATAGAAATATATAAGTACAATTATATCTAAAATTATTGAAAGTGATCTTCTGGTATCTAATTCTAACTTATCTTTTTGTTATTTCTGAAAAAGCTTAGTATTCTTATATGAGATCACATGTAACAATGAATAACCATGATTCCAGGCAGGATTGTATAAAACAATTTATGGATAGAAATTCTAAGGAGTCTTTTCTTAGCCTGTATATTATATTATTTTGAAGTTGGATATATATTATAATATTATATATAATATATATTATACAAAAATAAACTGGAAGTGCTGAGTAAATAGGGTTAGGTCACAGAAAAGCCATGTTACAAATTCCTAGTTTAAGTGTGCCACTTTTTTTTTCTAAAGGGAAAGGAAAGAGAAACTCATTAGAATAGCAGCAAGAGAGATTTTTGTATTTATTTTTCTTTTAGGTCTCAACTATTGCTGTGACTGGGATCATATAGCTTATGATTAAAAACCCATTTTAGGGGCTGGAGAGATAGCTCAGTGATTAAGAGCCTTGGATTGGATACAGTTCCAGGGATCCAAGGCAGGATCCAATGCCATCTTTTGGCTTCTTATGAGCACTGTGTAAACATGGCATATAGACATAGATGCAGTCCAAATTACCCATATACTTAAAAATAGGTTTAAAAATCATAAAATCCATTTTTGTGATTTCTGAGAATATGATGTTGAATAGATGAATTAGCTTAATTGGAAAGAAAAGAAGGAAAATATTAAACTATTTGGTATCTAGTGACGAAAAAGTATGCAAAATCTTTGAATTTTTCAGTCAGTAGCATGAACAAAGAAAATAGCTTTTATAATGTCTATGGTACTTAGTTGTTTCTCTGTTAACGGTCTTTGTATAGAGCTCTGGGCTTTTTGGAAAGAAAAATGTCAAGATGTAGCCCATAATCCAAATCTCACATTTAGATTCTTTTCTCTCTCTTATAAACTACCTCTGCTAAGCAGATTCCTAAGAATAGAAAGAAGCCTATGACTGAAGGGGAAATAGATACATGTGATGCCTCCAAATCATTATGCTCCCCTCAGAAGCCTGTTTCATACCCACTGGGAGAAATGATCAGGTACTTTGTTGGAGATCAATACACTAAAACAGTGATTTTCAGTTCTGTTTTTATAGTACGCCTCTAGGTCTCTGATTTTCCCCCCAAAGAGTACTAAGAAAATCTTGCAACATTGATTTGTATTCACTGTAGTTTTTAGGATAAATAAAAGCCAAATGGCATGTCTTTTGCAGAGGGGAGAGAAGATATGGACAGGAAAATAAATCCAAACTACAATGAACAATAGAGTATTGTAATTTTAGTGGTGGAAACTACTGTTTTAGTTCTATGAGTAACCATACATAGACTTGCAGCTTTCCATTGCATGTATAGTATCAGATAAAGTGAGAAGAACAAAAACGTTAACACTCAGACTTTAAGACCTTAAAGTGAATATATCTAGAAAACTTGTTTAATTCTTAATATTGCCAGTGTGTAGGGGCTGAGACTGGGTTGATGTTTTTCTTGTGTTATATATAATATATGTTTTTCTAATGCTGAATTCTGTTTATGAAGGAGCATATATTGCTGTTGTAGTCATTAAAAATTTCAATTGAGGCTTCAGAAGCCCCAAAATAAAGTAGATTAGAGTTAATAAGCCCTCAAATAGAAACTAGATAGATTTTAGCCAAAACCATCAGAGTATATATACAAAGAGCAGTGTCACAGAATTGTTTTTTCTCTTTTTTAAAAATTGTATATTTTATTTATTTACATTTCAGATACCATCTTCTTTCCCCATTTCCCCCTCCCTAGAACCCCCTATCCTATACCCCCTCTTCCTTTATGCTTTTATACTATTTTGATTACATGCATGTATTAAGGTCAGTTCTAGGTTGAGGGTCTAGCAATACAATAGATGCAAATAGTCAAGGAACAAGCAAGACAATAAACACAAATAGCCAAAGAACAAGCAAGGCATTAAACCCAATTAAGTGGACACTCCCATGATTACTGTTTCTAAGGGCTTATCAGGATGACCAAAGTATCTAAGCCTACTTCCCTGTCCTAGCCCAAGGACATTTTCATGTCTGAAGACTACTTCCTTGTTCTAGCCTAAAATTTAGATTCCTGCCTGAAATCACTTCTTGTCCTTGGCCAATGTCATATTCTTGTTAAGCAGACCATTTCCTTGTCCTTGGCCCATGTCAAATTCTTGCCAAGCAGCCCCAAAAGACAGAACTGTTATAAAGGTTTGATATTCTTTTTCCAAAATATGTAAGGGCTAGAATGGCTTCACATTTTGGATCCTTTTTGCCCTCAGATTGTAAAATATCTTCATATATATAATAAAGTTGTGGGGAATGGACAGAAGTCTAAATGTGAGATTCAATTATATTTCACATAAGATTTATTCAGAGTATCAGGCAGTACTTTTATATAATACCTTAAATAATTTTGTTAGTAAATGAAAATCAGAGTACACTGTACTGTTAAATTTTTGGTATCCTATCAACACTCAAAAGTTTCAGATTTTTGGTGAATGATGACCTAAGTTCAGATCCCAGTACCCATACAAAAAGCTGTGTGTGGCTGAGCGCCCTTGCAACCCCAACACTCTTTGTGAGAAAGCTGGACACAAGAAGATTTCTGGGGCTTTGCTAGCTGCTTGCCTAGCTCTGGTTCAGTGGAGATCTTGTCTGAAAAAAATAAGGTCGAGGAATGTCATAGAACAAAACACTCAACGTCCTCTTCTTGTCCCTACTTGGGCATGTATACCTGAATACACATGTAGGTATGCAGTATACATAAATATAATAAATATACACACAGTTGAAGTTTTGATACTTTCCTTTTACTGAGCTGTATATATTTAATATATATGTTCATTTCAGTATGGTATCAATGTAGATATGTATTAATTAGATAGTTTACGTTACTCTGGGGTGTTTTAAATATGAGATATGCTTTATATTTAGAGATCTCACTTCACACTGGCTTATATGTACTAGTTAGCTTAAAAATTGAAATAAACCATTGGGAACCAATCACCTAAACAACTCTGAGCCCTAAGGAACTTCCTTTTCATAAGCTTAAACTGTATTGGTAAGACTCATCTTCTCCATAAGTGTTACCACAACACTCTGGTTTGACTGTTGTTAAATATTCCATTGGAGGACACATAATAGAAATTTTGGGTTAGATTTTGTTGTGTATTTTTATATGTCTTCCATTTGTACACTTGAAGAAGTTTCTCCTGGATGGAGATTCATGGCTTCCCAGTTCATCCCCAAGTGAGACAACTAATTAGTAGATGTGGGAGAACACACAGTAAGTTAACAAACAAGCAGAAAGCTTAACAACCAGTAGGTTAAACAACTGAAAGGGTAAGGCTGTTGGGGAAGCCTAGAAAACACTGTCAATGGCTTGGTCCTAATTTTTTTCTTTTTTTATTGGATATTTTATTTACATTTCAGATGTTATTCCCTTACCCCATTACCCCCCACCCAGGAACCTCCTATCCTATCCCCCCTCCTCCTGCTTCTATGAGGATGTGCCCTCCCCACACCCTGCTTCCACCTCCCCACCCTCAAATTCCATTTTGTTTCCATTGTTGAGATGGAACATGTAGGGCAACTTGAAATAATAGTAACAGGAATATCTTGGTGCTACTATTCCAATATACCCTAGGTTAAATTTTCAGTCATCTAGAGATTAGGAGACCTATCTTTGTAGATCTACCATTCTTGCTTTGTTCTTGGTGGGCCTCCTAAGCCATATTTCTCTATTTGGTTATATGTGGAGGAACTGGGAGGATGGAAGAAGAGTTTGACTTTGGAGCATAAAAAGATTGAAAATTCTATTTTTTCTCTGTTTCAGAGTGCATTAAAATGGAAGAGTATGGAGCCAATAATAAAAACCTTAGGAACCAGGGCTTCGCATAGCAAATTCTAATGGAAAAAAAATGTGAACTTGGGCCTATTAGGTGGATCAATTATAAGGAAATGATTCTGAAGAGTTTATATAGGATCAGAAGGAAATAAAGACAGTTCAAGGCTGAAGCCAAGGAAAGACCTGACAATTAGAGAACTAGGCAGGTACATATGGGATTTGGAACTTAGATTTTTACAGGTTTTGAAATCAGTCTTCAAAAAACATTTTATTTAATCTCCACAGTTAGCCAGTGAAGTATCAACATTATTGGCATTTTATGACATGTGAAGCCAAGAGATTAATAAGCATGTTTAAGATTTCATGGGAAGGGGTGGCAAATCTGCAGTGTGAATGCTAATTCTCAAATGAGAAACCAAAGTCCAGTTTACTGCTCCAATGACTTACAACTGCAGTATTACTAAAAGTGTGTTAAAGGTTAATGATTTACTTAAGAACTGAAACACATGTAATATTATTTCTATAATGGCATCTTTCTCATTTACATTCTGATAGGTTTTATGGAACAGAAATAAAAAGGAAGTCTAGTTATGGGCAATGTGCTAGAAAAATGTACTGAAACCCCCAGAAGTATGGGAATGTGATCCAAGATATGTATTATGCCAATAAAAGGTCAGTTGTCCCATGCTATACCTCGGAGAAGCAATACAAACTGGAGAGTTAAGGGAGATAGTAAATATGACATAGGAGCATACACTGTAATATGTAGTTCTTCATTTATGTTTAAACATGAGAAAGGAACATTGTGAATATTGAACAATGTTTTCCTTCGGTTATGCCATTTGTGAACAACATTAGTATAGTAGTATAAGAATAGAACCGGAAATAGTCTGAAAGTTAGTTCCTCATGAACTATTTTTTTTAATAAAAACTTCTTCCCACCATTTTAGTAAGTTCCCAACTGTTTTCCATTATATAAAACTCCTGTGGCTTTATAGGCACTGTCTAATGTCTAATCTTATGAAGTCTCAAATAGTCTTCTTCATTGAAAGAGAGCTATGCTTTAATACAGACCTATGACATGTTTGCTTTAATATGAAAGCATTCAGAAACTACTTGTAGAAGCCAGTTGCCACAGTGAGGTAAAAGTAATCCCTAGGCTCTTGTAGCTTGCCACATAGCTAGAAAGATGAAAGAAGCATACAGAAAAGACCTAGAAAATGTAAGTATCATATGTATACACACAGAAGTAAACTAAGAAGGTACCTAAGTAGAGCTTCATAGCAAGGCCTCTTAACAATCATGCAGGCTATAGAGCAGGGGTTCTAAACCTTCCTAATGCTGTGTGTGACCCTTAATACAGTTCCTCATGTTGTGGTGACCCCTAACCATAACATTATTTCACTGCTACTTCATAATTGTGATTTTGCTACCATTATGAATTGTAGTATAAATTTGATAATGTAGGATATCTGATATGCAACCACTCATAGATTAAGAACCACTGCCTTGGCGTGCTAAGGATACTAGGCTTCTTACAGTTCTCCACTTCTTAGGAATTCTCAAGCTGATGAACTCTCATAATGCATTTTTCTTGCACTCAGCTTTTGTAGATCACTTTATAGCTTGTATAGCATTTACATAGACATCATTTCACTTGAGCCTTCTAGCAATCTATAAAACGACAAGAAGACTAACTAGCTTCAAGTCAAGGTGACAGTAAAGTATGGAACTATTCAATTCAGATCATGTTTAATATAATCTTTAACATTTACATGCACAGTTTTGATCAATAATTTATATTCATAAATGATGTTCTTAAGATCCTACCAGATTTTAATATATATCTGCAATCAAAGTTATTCAATTGTGTCCTTGTTCACATTCATGTTTCATGCACTTGGGTTACAATGTAAAAATTTAAAGTCCATATGAAGTATTATTCTAGATTCATTACATATTCTTTAAAAGGGATTCTAGTAGAGTTGGCTTGGATATTATATGCCATATTTCTTTCTAATTACAATGTTTTATAATTCTTACCTACTAGATGCACACAGTTTAACATCTTAGCTATCTGACACCACTTAATCCACCAATAGCAAACATTTCAATCAGAAAGAAGCCTTTCTAAAATAGGTTGAGAGCTCTCTGCTACAGTGTGTTGAAGTGTCTCCCTAAAAGGCTCATGTGTTGAATGCTTGTTCCCTAGCTGATGGGGGTTTGGGGAAGTGAATCATTGCATTAACTCATTGATAAGCCAACTGATAATTTTATGGCATTATTGGTAGCAGCTTTTTCACATCTTATATGTATTTTCTCTCATTTTAAATGCTTGTCAGACAACTGAGCTCAAAACATTTGCCCTAGGCCCCCACCCTTTTTTGTATAGCACTAAAGCAATAGGTTTGGTGCAGTGGGTGCTATTTTTGTTAGAGGTAGAATGAGGGTTGTTTCCATTCTTATCAGTTTTCTTTATTTGAGAGAGTCTAGGCTACTTGTGCCCCATAAATAACTGGGATTGATAAATTTAATTTATTTTCTAAGCTTAACATTCTGATAATTTTTAATGATGGGGGAGACCAGATATAATGATTGTATGACCTTATAGTAATGGTAGTTTATAATATCCATTAACATTTTTTGCAGTGTTTGAAATCAAAGTCAGACCTTATACATGTTGGCAAATGCTCTATTACAGAGCTATAGCCTTAGGCTTCCAATATCTAATTTTTATTCTTTAGTTTTTAATACATTGGCAGTGGAAGAAAAAAGTACTCTTTAAAGGCTCTTCCTTAATATTGGGAAACATTTCATTTTTTAGGTCTTTTAGCATTTATTATCACATTTGATATGACAGACTTATAAGAAAAACAGGATAACAGGACATCTTCTTTCCTCAACTATAAAGTGCTCAAGACGGCTGCGATGTTTGGAAAGAAAGAGAAAATATTCTCATTCAATCTGCCCCAATTCAATATAAATCAACTTGCATTATTCTTACAGTATAGTCGGAACTAATGGATACCAATTATTAAGCATCTATTATGTGCCAGCATCGAAGTAGGTATTCTGTATGATAACTAATTTTTATACTATCTTATCAAAGGAAGTATCATTGTCATCTTAATTAAACAGAAAACTTAATCTGAGAGGTGTTATATTGACTTGGCCAAGGCCATAAATGTAGAATTTGAAATCAGGTTTGCATGCTCTTAAATTATATGCTCTTTCCTTACTCAAAGCTGTCACAAAGGAAAACTAAGGCTCAGAAGGTTTTTCTCGGGCATTGGGGATGTAATAAAATTGGCAGAGTGCCTGTCTAATATTCATGAAGTCATGAGTTCCATCCCCAGCACCATATTAACTGGTAGATACAGAACCACAGGGTAGGGGAGAGCAAGAAGAGAGGAGGGAGTAATGTTGTTTCTGAATATACTATGTCACCTCATCTGTTCTGGCTAGTTTTCACTACCTTTTCACAAACTAGAGTCGTCTGTGCAGAGGGAACCTCAACTGAGGAACTGCCTTCATCAGCATCAGACTGCCGTGTGCGCATGTCAGTGGGGGCAGTTTTTTGATTGTTAATTGATGGAGGGCCTAGCTCACTATAGGGTCATGGCATGTATAAGGCTGAATGGGAGCCTGGAGGCAAGCCAGTAAACAGCATTCCTCTATGGGCTCTACTTTAGTTTCTGTCTCCAGGTTCCTGCCTTGAGTTCCTGTCTTAACTTTTGTTCACAATGGTCTACAATCTGTAAAATGAAATAAATTCTTTCCTCCCAGGCTGCTTTTTTTGTCATGGTGCTTCTCACAGTAACAGAAAGCATCCGAGGAACCAGCTCCCTTAAACATTATTTTACTGCATTTATTTATTTTATGCATGCATTGAGGGACACACACCATGAAAGAGGTTCAAAGGACTGCTTGCTGGGGGAAGTCTATGCTTTCATTTCATTTTATGGGCTCTAGGGATCCAACTCCAGTGATCAGGCTTAGCTGCAAGTGTCTTTACCCACTGAGCCATCTCTTGGGCTCCTGTATATTTATGATTCATATGAAAAATGTTTGTTTTTTTAAAACTCAAATAGATATTTCTTATATTTTTGGTTGTGAGCCTAGCCTTTAACAGCTGAGCCATCTCTCCTACCCCAAATAGATATTTCTAATGTGTGACTTGAAGTACAAAAATTCCATTTGTGGAAGCATTCAGTTCATGCTAAGATTTGAAGTTTTATTATTGATTATTTGGCAGTTTCATGTATATCTCTAATACATGTACACATAAATATAAAACATATTCTGATTACTGATTACCTTCTCCTTCTATCCTGTTTTAACATACTTCCATCCTATCAGTCTTTCTTCCTTCCTACCTGCCACTCTCCCACGATCATGACTTTTGTTTTGTTCTGTGACTCATTTAGTTTAACCTTATCTTTGCATGACCATTGGATTGGAACTATCCACTGGAGCCTGTGGAATCATGAGTTGGAACACAGTTGAAGTCAATGATTCCTCCTCTCCTTGAATTTATTTGTATCATATAAATCAGTGAGGGGTAGGGCCACCCATAGTCTCTCTTCCATCCATGCCTGTCTATTGATGGGCCTATTCTTATGCAGACCCTGTGTAGGTATCTGCAACTGCTGTGACTTTGTGATTGCAATGTCTGTGTATTGACAATGTAGTTTATTTTTAAAAGATGAAATATATCTGAACTTCAAGGAGAGAATCAAATTGCTGTATTTACAATAACTGAACATCTTCTCAGGAGATACCATGAGGTTATCATGAGAAACACATTCTTTTCCCATTTCCTTTTAAAGAAGTCATATTTCTAAGCAGATTAGGATCAGAATATAGCAAATTACCAAGTCAGTCTTCTTCCTGCTCTTCTGGCAAAATATAAGATAACAATGTGCAGAATTTCATCTGTAAAGATGACACCATGAACTTTCTGGCATCAGGCCAGGTCCACGATTTGTTTTGCTACAAGGAGAACAGATAAGTATGAAGCCACTTTCTTCTAGAATACCACCAGACAAATCACAGGCTGGTTAGACTCCTGGCTTAATATATATAAAATTCAGTGTGGGTGGGCCCATAAACAACTGCCCCAATACATCCCAGCACTAGGGTCATTAAAGAAGCTGTAGAATAGAGGCAGTGGTAGAATGCAGCCAAGATTCACAAAGCTACAGCAAAGCATCCTTAGTACTTCGCCATTTCAAAATGTCTAAGTTTGTGAACATGTAAATGATATGAGATCTATCCCTTCTAAGTTGAGAGTCCTGAACAACAAATGAATTAGGATTAACTGCTGCTTCCAAATTATAACATAGCTCTAACTGTATTTCCCTTGCCTGTAGGTTGGCAAGTAGAAGATCAAAGAATGAACACTGCTGCCAACAATAACCATTGTACATAGGTTAAATCTTCTATTCAGTAACAAGGAAAATTTTGCTTCACCTTGCTAGTGTTTACCTCTCAAGCGTATGGAGAATAGAAGAAAGCAATAGTGAGGTAGATACAATACCAAGGTAATTTGGGATTAAAATACCATTTTTAACGCACTAGAATGGGTATTTGAAAGCACTCTTGGTTGTTTGGGGGCTCTTGATGCTCTTCTCTGTTAAGTAGTTATATTTTTCATTGGTGTTTATTTCAAGCCTCTAAGTGTCTAAAAGAAGAACAAGCAAACATAGGGAATCTATTAGCCTTTGAACTTGGTACTCCCTTTGTTAGAAATGAATGGAAAAGAGAGATCAAACTAAAACCCTGAAATTTATTAAATGCCTGCTGTGTGTAAAGCACCATGTAATCATAGTATTTTCGTCTTCTTCATCTGGCTTCATCCTGAACCTTTATGTTCCAACTTCTCTATTAAAACTACTTTCACCAATGTTGTCAACATCTTTCTCACTGAATTCAGCTGGATAAATGAAGCACACTCTTTCCACTGGATTTCCTAAATTGTTAAGATAAACTCAGAGCTGCTAACAGCTATTTTTGCCATTTCAGAGGTAGAACATGCCCGAAGAAGGAGACCAGTATAAAAGAAGGCATAGATGAAAAAGTCCTGATGACATCACTTATGCCCCAAGGCTAAATAATGTTCAAAGCTAACTTCACTGAGGTCATTTCAGTCAAATGAGCCAATAAACCCTCCTCTTTTTTTTTTTTTTTTTTAAATTATAAACCAGTTTAGACCAACACTCTATCACTTGGAACTAATGGAGTCCTAATGCTAAGGATCTCCATATCTATAGTTTCAGCCTGCATATTTTTCCTGAGCTTCAGATACATATCTCAGACTGCTTATAGTTTTGCCTCTTGAATTTCCCAAAGGTACCTGTAGCTCCAACCTGTCTAAAACCACACATATTCCTCCCGTGATCATTATCTCACTGAACACTACAGCATCTTGCCAGAAACCTGGGTGGCTTCCTTGACATCATTGTCTTCTTTCAATCACACAACCAATCTTTACTGTTTCCATTTACTAAGTAATCTGTCTGCTAGTCTCCATTTCTGCTCTTCTAATTTAGTTACCCTTGGTGCTTTCTGTGGTGATATAGTAGCACCCTGCCAAGTGCTTTCTCTGTTTCTATTGTGCCCATTTCAGTCCATCTTCTCTCTATCCATTTTAATTAAATTTTTACATAGCATTATGGTATTTATGCTCATTGTAATTGAAATAACACAGAACTACATAATCACTTCATAGTCTATTCCATTTCTACTCAAACCCTTTCAATCTAGAATTATCAGTATTTTGTTTGATGTTGCTTCTTTCTACGATTGTTTTTATGCAAACATTTTATGGATTAAAAGATCCTCCTGTTTTTTTTTCTGAAGATGGAAACATACCCATCACTCTGGAATTTGCTCTTTTAAAAAGTCCAGTGGTAAAAAACACACAGTCAGTTCTTCAGATCTACATATAGAACTCTAACTCATTTATTTTCATAGTTGTACAATAGTCAATAGCATGGCTATATCATAATATAACCATTTACTAATTTATTATAGCTATTAAAATGATTCCTACTTCTGGTGCTGAGATATCCTTGTATTCAAGACCTGATGCACCTAACCATCAGTTCTAGGCCAAAAGTATTCTGATGTTTAATTTGATTAATATATAAAATGATTATAGCAATCTATATTTTCTCTACCTAAACATGTTTTCTATCTCTTAATCAGTATATGTTATTCTATTATGAAGATGTTGCCAAACTGTTTATCTCTGGGGAGAAAAGTGGCATTCCATGCATGTTTTATTTTTAAAATAAAAATTTTATCTATTATTTATTTTAAATTTGTTAGAAATGTAAGCTAAGAAGTGAAAAGATACAAAAAAAAAAATGAACATTAAGTCAGCTTCCTCCCACACCTGCTGCAGAAACTTGATTTTCTTTCTGAGAAATCACCACTGTTTATGACCCAGATTTTCACATTTAAACCAGTTTTTAAATAATGGACATTTAGGCAATTTTCAGTCCTATGATATTACAAATAGTACAGCAAAGAAGATCTTTGTTGAAAAATGATCTTCCATGTGTGAGTATATCTAGAAATAGATCTAGTCGACCTGCTGGATCAGACTATGTGCATTTAGTATTTAAAGATACAAGTCATATAATCTATTCTTGGCATTGATCTTGTGCTTCTCCGTTGCCTTTAGGAGTTTCTAAGCTCCATAAAATGGATTCCAGAGTCCTGAATGATCTAGTCGTATCAGACAGCTCATTTATCATCACTTCCCCCTTTGGATCTATACTCTACTCAAACAAACTTCCTATTCCTTTTTTTAAAAAATAGGGCTGGTTTATTTTTTTTGAGAATTTTATACATGAGCATCCTGTTCCCCCTTTTCCCCTTCAGCTCCTCCCCTCAGATTTATGATCTCTTCTTTACTATCACTATATATGTACACATATGCATGTGTGTATATATATATATATATATATATGTATATATATATATATGCATACATGTGTATACATAACCTGTTGAGTGCATTTAGCTTTGCTTGTATGTGCATGTATCTAGACTAAGAAAGTCCACCCAAACAATAAGTTATTGCCGTTTCCCTTGGTTGACTTTCAGAATTTGAAGCTAAGGCCAAATTGCTAAAGAAAAGACACACTCTAAATTTGAACTTGGAGGAATCAAGCTGAAACTGACCTGGAAGCCTTTTCCCTGAGAAGCAGCTTTCATGTATCGGGAGGTGTTATGCAAGCTGCCAATGGAGAAAAGCAAATAACAATCCCACCCATCTGTGCAGCTTATGAAGCACAATGACTGGACTTACAAGATACCCACAATGGTAAAACAGTGGCACTTTTATCTTGGGGATAACAAACAGCTGTCTTGCTGGACAACTTGCTCATCAGGAGGTAGTTCATGGCCAGTATTGTAAACTTAGCCAACTACTCATAGCTGGAAAGATCACAGATCCAGAGAACTTATTTCTACCAGTTTTCTAAACCAATATAGTTTCTTACTGTTTTCTAAGTGCCTATCCTTATACCCACAAATAAGTATAGCTCTTGACTCTCATCAAAGAAGTTTCTTTTTGCAACTAATGAATACTATTACAGAAATATATAAAATTGGACCATTCATAGAATAAGTAACTGTGGGTTTCTCAACCCTAGCTGTTACATCTGTAATGCAACCCCTAAATCTAGAGCTCAGGGAAAACCATGGAAGAGATGGCTGAAAAAAATTGTAAGAGGCAGAGCCCAGGGCACCTGTTGGTAGGTCATGTCCCCTGGACATAACTGGAAAAATGCACTTATGAACTATCAACAATATAGTTGCCCCAACAAGACCAGCATAATGACATGTCAATGCCAACAGAGGAAATTTCACATGGTCCCACATCTAGATGAGGAACTACAGAAGGTCAATGGCGAGAGGGAGAGAGAGAGAGAGAGAGAGAGAGAGAGAGAGAGAGAGAGAGAGAGAGAGAGAGAGAGAGAGAGAGACTGGTTTCCTTTAGTGATAATCTCCCACAAAGGTTGTCTAATCTCCAAATTAGGGAATGATACAAAGAATGAAAACTACAGGCTAATATCCCTGATAAACATCATTCCAAAATCTTCGATAAAATACTTAAAAGCTGCACATAGGCACATATCAAAAGATTACCTATCATAACCAAGTTGTTTATCCCAGAGATGCAGGGATGGTTCAATATACATCAATAAATGTAGTAAATAATATAAGTGAATTTAAAGACAAAAACTACCTGATCATCTCAGTAAGTGCAGAAACAGCCTTCAACAAAATTCAGCATGTCTTCATGATAAAAGTGTCAGAGAAGGTAGATTGTAGATTTAGAAGGAACATACCTCAGCACAAAAGAGGCTGCGTGTGACAGAGCCACAGCCAACATCATTCTTCCAGTTTTTAAAAATGATTCAAGTTCTCTACTTACTCAAGGCTTTTTAACATTTACATTCTTTCGGCTGGGTTCACTCTTCCCTCAAGTCTTCTCTTGGCTACCTCTGCCACTTTTCAGCTCAGATGTTATCCTCATTAGGAGTTCTTCTCTGACTTCCTAAGTTTAGTTCTGTGCTTAATAACACCCTATGCTTACTTCATTGTACCACTTAAGACACTATAGTATAATCATCTACTATTAATTTGGTGAAGGAGATCTAGGGGCTAATCTTATCCATCACCATGTCCCTAGTATCCAGAGCAATGATCAATAAACATTGTACCTAATTAAGATGCATAAAATGAATAAAACAGCAAATAAAAATAACAACATCATCATCAACAACAAAACAACACACTGAGGAAGTTCTGTAATTTTTCAGGCCAAAGAGGCCCAGAAGGTTAAGAAGTAGAATGTCTAAAGTAAGGCAGGGTGAGCCAACAGATGCCTTCTGCCTACACATCTACATCTGTTTATGGTATTTTGAGGAGCCATACAGAAACACTTCACCACTTAGCTGACAGATTAACATTCTTATCATTCACTTCTTAAAGACATTTGCATGCTCTTATGCCTTACTGAGCCTCTTCGTGGATGCTAATGAAAAGGCTCATTGACCATCCAAATAGAAATCCTGAGTATTTAATCATTCAAATACCATCTAATTGGTTAAAACTAGCCTGGATGTTATTACAATATTATAGAAATCAGAAATAGTTAGAAATTATATCAGAACTGGAAGGAAATAACTAGAATTTCTATTGTAATAATTCAGCATCTTTTTTGTATCACTATACATTTGAGGAATATGATAAATTTTCATCAGGAACAGTACCTACTCCACTAGAGTTTTCTCAGTGTGGTTTACAATGATTAGAATTTCTAGAGTTGCATATACTTAGAAGAAAAGAACTCCTTACATGGTTTTGAAACTCTTGACATTTCAGTTAGAAACTACTAGTTCTCACGTTGAAATGGTCCAGAATAAACTGAAATATGTGAAGTAAGAGTTATTGGTAAACAATTAATGGCATTGGGATTAGAACCCAAGTCTCTTGGATTAGTGACCACAAGTCTCCCTAATACTGAGAAACAGTTACCATGAAAACAAGACTGGGAGGACCTTTAGAGAACCTCAGGAAATCTGGGTATGTTGTCTCCTCCAGGCAAATAGTAGACAATCATCTTTATGGTACTTCTGTGGCTGGGATGGCATGTTCAGCTTACTTTACCTGATTCTGTATTTCTTAAACCACTTACTAATTTTTATTTAACTGAGACAGAGTCTGGCTCTATTGTTCAAACTGGTTCCAAACTCCTGACTTGAATGATAGCCTAAAAAAAAAGAAAGAAAGAAAGGAAGAAAGAAAGAAAGAAAGAAAGAAAGAAAGAAAGAAAGAAAGAAAGAAAGAAAATAAAAGCTGGCACTATAGGTATGCTGCACCAATGCCTGACTCTTGGTTACATGTAATGGTTTTGTTTATTTGTTTGTTTACTTACAATGAATGTGTACTATTTTTATAATCACGAAAACACTATGAACATGGAATACAGACATAGCTCAGTGGTGGAGTATTTGTCTAGCACATGCACGACCTGGGGGTCAGTTTCCCACATAGCCAAAAATTAACCCAATGAATAGTTTTAAGCAACTTCAACTTTTATAAAGAATTTAAATTTACTTTGAAGTGTTCTGGATAAATATCTGCTATATCTGAGCATATTCTGCCCACCCTGCTCTTCCACTCTCCCTTCCCTTCCTTCTTTCCACTCCTGCTAGCCCTCTATACATTCTTTGACATTTATTTTATTTTCATATGTGTGTACATGATTTTACACATCAATATAAAAGTTAAAAACTGTAAACAACAGAAAACAAATATATATTTGTCTTCTGAGACAAACTTTAACCTCTTATATTCAATTCAATTTGGTCTATATTTAATAAGAATGGGAGTTTTGTAGCTATACCAACTACAGAGCCTAGAATAATGTCTTACTAGATAGTCTAAAATAGTTGTTATCTGAAAAATGGCTTGTTAACCAAGTGTCAATGTTGATGGCCTATTGAGATCATTTACTGTGGGGCTAGTTCTATCAAAGAAAATATAGCTTTAAAGGCTATTTTGGAGTATGAACAAGCTAAGATATTTTGGCTTGCTTAATGTTTTATTTGATATAAAGCCACTTTCTAGAGTGTTCTACTGTGGGCCCTTAAGCTGTTGGCAGCCACTAACAGCAGGCAACCTTGGGGATTCTACAACTGAAATCAACAATCCTCTTCAAGTCCACACATGGTAAGCTTTCAAAAGCTTAAATTTCATCTTGTGAATAAGCCTCTGAAATCCTATCAGTTATTGAAATGATTTTAGTCTTTCTCATTTGATAGTACCTCAGTGACGGGCCACTGAAAAGCAATAAATATAGTATCAGTACCAGCATAAGGGCAATTTTTAATTTTAGCTAACAATTTACAAACAAAACATCTGTTTTCTTTGATGCCATAGCCTTTTATGATCACCTGTATCAATCAAATGGTGGCCACATCCTAAATAATTCTTATTTTTAAGAAATTAAAAACAAAAGATACATTTTAATCTTAATTTATCATTTTTACTCATTTATCTTAGTAGAAAAGGATAGTAACTTTTTTATTTGTTCAAAAGTAATTATCAAAGAAGAAAAATTTCTAAGACACACATACATACACACATATTTCTATCTCTATGTCTTCATCATATATGAGTATGGTAGACAAATGGGTAGATAGACAAACCTAAGCAGATAGAGCAAGGAACTGTCATGGAAAAATGTGCAGTTGTGATCAATCTCTGTTGTGATGAAGTAGGTCAGAATATGAGGCTTAGAGTTTTCTCCTTATGGTTGCTATGGGATATCTTACTGAACAGTACCAATGAGAAGAAAGAGAATTTTGCTGAAATATAGCATCACTGCTGAGTTATAATGTTTGTTTACAAGAGTAATGACAGTGTTTGAGAGAACAAAGCAATAACATTTAGTAATTTACAATTTTTCCTTTTAAAAAAAAAAAAAATCTATTGGCACTTTGGATCCGCACAGTAACCTCATGTCTTAAGCCAGGCTCGTTGTCTCTATTTTACCAACAAGAAAAGGAAAGCTCAGAGGGATGTGACTTCTCCAAGATCATGTGACAGGTAATATAGTGGGCTATTAGAATTTGGAATCCATAGACTGTAACTTGTTCAAGTACCTTTTCTCTTATCTCTTTTCTCACACTGTACTTTTTCCCCTTATGAAGCTAGAAATACCAGGAATAGACAGTTGCGGGGAGATAAGATTTTTCATTGACTCCTGAGGTTGCTCCTATAGGAACAGAACAGATGTTTTGAAAGTAGTATTTGTAAACTATGGAAACTCTTTGATAATTCTTGATGCACATTATCTGATTTTTAAGACCTCATGAGCTCCTGAATCCATTCTACAGTCCACATAGTAGCCTCTAAGAGATGGCCATCAGAGCAATTATGACTTCAGAGTACAGACTTCAGAAAATCTTGACACAGACTGCTGTGTATATTGTGCCTTAGCAGACACAATGAAATGAAACAATAACAATGACCCAAAAGCCTCATTAATTGACAAAAAATGAACTCAGATGTTACCAAAAAAAATTTCTGGCCAACAAGATACATAAATTTAATGTACATATACAGCTATATAGAACAGAAAAAAAAGTAATCTGTGTCCTTGAAAGCTGGCTCAGCATTTGCTACTACTCATGCTGATGAGCTAGGTTCAATTCCCAGCACATACATGGCATCTAATAACCATGTGTAATACCAATTTCAGGGAACCTGACTCCACTTCTGGTCTCCATGGGTACTGCACACACAGGGTACACAGACAGACATGTGGGAAATGTATCTATACACATAAAAAATAAAAACAAAAAGAAATTCATTTTAAGAGTTATTATAACAATAACATTGTAAGATTTATATTGGAGAAAGTAACCTTTGTTTGTGACTACTATTTACAAGTCAATTCCCTCACTTTGAGTACTCAGAATTGAGAAATTGGTGGATGTAATCATTCTTAAATTGCAGGTTAGAAAAAATTGATACATCCTGGAGATAGCTACTATCTTTTTAAAGAAAAGCTAACATTTATTATGTTAATTATTTAATTTTATGTGTATCTATGTGCACCTGAGTATATGTAGAAGACTGCATGCATGGAAGTGCCCTCAGAGGCCAGAAGAAGGTATCAGATTGCCTGAAATATGAATTACACATGGTTGTGAGTTGCCCAGTATGGATGCTTGGAAAAGAACCTAGTAAATGCTATTAACTGTTGAGGTAGCTCTCCAGCCCCAACATCTGTGTGTGTGTGTGTGTGTGTGTGTGTGTGTGCACGTGCGTATGTGTGCACCTGAGTGTGTGTATGTGTGTGCATGTGTGTATACATGTGCCATGTGTGAAGGGCAGCCAACAAATATCAGGAGTCAGTTCTCTTCTACCAAATGTTGCCTCAGAACATTGAACTCAGGTCATCAGGCTTGTTGACAGTTGCCTTTACCCTTTCAGCTCTCTTGATAGCCCTGTTTTTGATTTGAAGGTAAGAAAGGGAATACCTATGTTATGCTTCTGATCATCTAGTATAAGAGACCAATGGAACAGGAAAGTCAGTGTCTTAGTTATGGTTTCCATTGCTCTAATAAAACATATATGACCAAAAGCAACTTGGGTAAGAAAGGGTTTAATTTTTCTTACAACTCTTCAGGTCATACTCCATCATTGAGTGAAGTCAGGGCAGGAATTCAGTACAGGAACCTGGAGGTAGGAACTGGAGCAGAGGCCATGAAAAAATGCTGCCTACTGGCTTGCTCTTCATGACTTGCTCAACAATCAGGAACACCAGCCCAGGGATGGCACTGCCCATAGAAAACTAGACGTGCCTATAGGTTAAGCTTATGGAAATATTTTCTTAGCTAAGATCTTCTCTTTTAGGGAGAAATGTTATCAATATATTATATGAGACTCTAGGAATCTACCACATTACCATATATGCGTGGCATCCTTACCTCTTGCCTAAAAATCTAGCAGCTACTTTACCAAAGCTTCTCTGTAAACTTCTCTGAGGCCAGGTTCATGTTTTACTCCTTTCAATTGCATGTAGAAGGCTTACTGAACAACAAACAGGAACATAGTTTGGGAATTGTAGTTCAATCTGAGGATATCAATAGATCAAAAAACTAATAGGAATTTAGAACTGTTTTCTTGCTATGTTTTAAATGTGTTTCTGGTTTATTTTTAGTGTCTGTACATCTGTACATGCATTCCTGTGTGTGTGTGTGTGTGTGTGTGTGTGTGTGTGCATGTGCCTGCTACGAAACAAGTAGAAGTCCTGGTCCCAGGACATCTTGCAGGAGTGGGTGCTTGCCTTCTCCCATGTGGATCCTAGGAGCTGAACGCAGGTTGTCAGGCTTGCAGTAAGACCTTTACTTGCTGAGCCATCATGCTGGCCCTTATTCCTGTTTTTGAGCTTTGAAAAATGTTTTTTTAAGAAATAAATTCTGAACTATTTAAGGCAAATTGCTTTTTCTTTGATACTTGTGACACAAACTTGAGATAGATAAGCTAAACTTGAATTGTAACATCAAATAACTATAGACTTAAAATTAATTAATTACTAATAGGCTTACTCTTCATTGGGAAGTTCTATATTTGTATAAAACAGAACTCGCTCATTATCTTGAGATAGTGATGTTGAATTGTATCTCTCTAGCTATCTAAATGGGCATCTCAAATTTAACAGGCCTAGTTACATTCTTTTATGTTTTGGCATTTTTAATTAAAATACTAATATATATTCATTGTACATAGTCATTAGCTTCAGAAAGACAAATTCTTTTAAGTATGTCATAAACTTGAACTATATTCACCACTGATACCTGCTCACCTATCCATACCCTCCTTCTTCCACAAGTCTGTTTCTAAATTCATAACTCTTTTTCCACGCATCTCTACACTTCTCCCTTTTCTTCTCTATCTCAGAAATAGCAACTCAAGTCACTTAGTTCTTTACATCCCAAACTCTCGAGGTCATTCTTGGCTATTGTCTGTTGTTTTCATATCCTTTAATAAATCCCCAAATCCTACCAGCCATTCCTTCAAAATCCTTCTAGAGTCACAGCACTTCTTACTAACTATACTGCTCCCACACTATTCTAAGCCATTATCATCTCTTGCCTGGATATTACTCACTTTGAGTCTCCCGGTTCCTGCTTTTTCTAAATCATTTTCACTAGAGAAGTCAGATGGATTCTGTTAAAATGTAAGTCAAATACTGTCATTCATCTATTCAAACTCATCCAGTATAGTTCCCCAGTCCATGCAGAATAAGACGCCAGGACCTTTACTTTGGCCCACAAGGCTGTAGAGTGGGTTTTACTGTCTGCCCTCATCTCCTTTCTTTCTCCTCCTATGATCCCAATCACACTGATCTTCCTGAAACATATTCTCTGTTTTAGAGGGTTTAAAAAACCTTTTGGTTGCTTTTTCCCACTTGTTTCACCTTCATTTCATTCAGGTCTGTTCTCAGCCGGCCCCTTTTCATAGAAGACCCCCTTAATCACTGTACAGTATACGCCATTACCCTCTCTGTCTCTTTGCTAGATCTTTCTTCACAGCAGTTATCACCACAAACTTTGTTTTCTGTTTATCTTTGCACTAGAAATGAAATCCCCTGGGGGATCAGAAATATTCAGTGAAGTCTGTCACATACCAAGTCCTTGTCTACATGGTAAGACTATAAACATTAACCAAACAAACACATATCTTCTTCTAGTGTTTCTATCCTACTGTGATGTAAATTGGATCTATTTACTCAGGAAATATTTTTAGACTGCATTGGACAAACACAGTACATAGCCAGCAGAATAAGAAGAATGGCTTTCCGAAAGGAGATTTGGATTGGTTTGTCACCTTTTAACTCATTGAGATACTCATCACATCTAAAGAAATGGTTCTCTAGCCTCCCAGGTGAAAGGTTAACTATTGTAGACAATCCCACAATCCCCTGGCACTCTTTATCCTTAACTCTAAGGTAGTGCTAGTTCTATTTCTTCAATTGCTTCCACTTTCTGAAACTGCTCCCATCATTGGCCCTTACTCACACTGACAAATGTCAGCTTCAAAATCTCATTTTCATCTTTATAAAATCATATTGCTTTGTAAACCCCTACAGACACATATTATCAGCAGATGTAGCCAGACACATTGTCTTTGAATCCAGATGGCTTTTCAACAGCCCAGAGCTATGTATCCTATAAACCTCTGTGCCAAAGGGGTAGCATTCTGTCAACTGACAGAGTAACATTGAAATACAGTGATTCAAAGTCCCTGCCCAGGAACTACCTCAACATTTTGTCATCCCCTGAATGTACTACTAGTTAACTCAAAGCTATTACACCCATAATGGAAATGGTTTTGCTAGGTGAATCACTGCCTAGCTGAAGGGACAGTAAACACTGTCAAGTTATATTATGATACTAATGGTGAGACAGATACTAGGCCACATTATAGGGTTATGTAAGGGGAAGGGACCCTTGTCCTCAAGGAACTTCCAGAGTAATGTTACATGTTTTGGTTTAGATTTGGACATTGTAACAGATACCAAAACTGTGGTAATTATCATTGGAAACAATACATCCTATAAATGCCAGCATGGAAAAACACTATCAGTTCCAAAACTAGGATCAAATTATGTTGGTGGACATAGCTGTTATGTCCCAAGGAGAGAGGAGGTCCTTATGGAGAGTGACCTTGAGGGACATAAATGCTACCATGGCCTCCAAGCATACTGAACAAAAGGACTGAAGGTATCTGGAATTAGAGGATGAAGAATCCTTCTATTGTTAGTTCTATGTTAAAATATTGATTAGCAGCTTAGGCTGAAGAAATCCGTGCTCTTTGGATAATACACAAGAATGAAGAATATTTTTATTAACATATCATAGAGAAAAGATGACTGGAGTAGACTTACCATCTGCTCCTTCACCACTTTTGCTTCTTTTATTACGGCGAACACGCCTACTTTCCTCTTCAGAATATGCCTTTTCATCAGGAAAGAAGAAATTCAGGAGGGCCATCTGTAAAATTAACAAGTAGATGTGTCAAAGGTTGGTCCTTGTTAGCTATATCCTACATAAGAAACAACCAACTGGCTTTCCATAGTCCATCTTTCCCTTAAATTCCATATATCTAAAGTCTGAGCCTACCTCTCCTTCTACTTTTCAGATGACTTTAATCATGGAGTCATTACTATTCGTATCACGTAGGTATGAATTTTTGGTTAATATCTGAGGCCTCTTTATTCTGATCTGATAGCACTATGAGAAATCCCTTAGGTTACATTTGTCCACAAACTTCTGGGATTTGCCATAAATTTCTGATTTTCCTTCCACATTGCTGATGGCTATCCGGAATTAGCCTTGGATTTTATATTACCCCTTGGACTTCATTATCACATACATCTGATTTTGTCATGTTCTTATTTATGCTCTGCTTTTAACTTGTTTCTAGAGCAGAGAGCACAGTACTGGGTGCCAGTATGTCAATTGTCTTATAAGAATTAAGTCATGGTAAAGTACACAATGCTCTGCCTTTTCCCAAACTCCAGAACATGTGGTCTAGAAGACTCATTTTAGTGAAAAACAAAAGTTGATTATTTTTCCTATTCTGTTTGTCAGTTTTTAATGAAAACACAAACCTGTTCTCCTTCAACTACTAATGTTTTTATACATTAATGTATCTGAATAAAAATAAATCTTGTATTAAAAAGTACTCATTTTGATATTTGGTCCTCTGCTATCTTATAATCATTGCTTATAGTAATATAATATGTTTGCTATATGAATGGGTCTGGTTTCAGTAATGATAATCATTGCTTCATTAAGTATATACTTGAGGTGACAAGATGTGCATAAGGGAAACAATGCACAGAGGCTTAGGGTTGTACCTTGGTGTGTTACCTTGGACAAATTTCTTAAGCTTTCATTTCCTCATTTGAAGATAGGGATGATAATAGCACTCTACTCTTAAAGCAGTTATAGAATCATCACAGGACCTATCTCATACAATACATAACCAATAAATATTAGATATTGCTAGATTTAAATACCTTAATTATTTTGAAAATTAAAATGAATACATTTTCATTCTATTGACAGCTGGAAAAAATAGTAATTCCAGAGTCTTCATGTATGGTGCATTTATTAGTTAAAAAAAATGGGCTGGCCCCATGAGAACCCTAACAGTCTATATAAACTTTCTTTAAGTTCCTATGATTCATTGTTTATATCAAACAACTATGTCTAGTAGGCTTAAGTGCAGTCATCTAGGAGAATAGATTCATTTATTAAGTACCAAAGAATAAATGAATATATGTAACTAGATATTATTAATGACATTGCATTTCAAACCATTTATACTGATCCACATGAAGTAGCTATTCTCCAGGGAGCCCACAGACGCCCCCTAAAACAATACAGGCTATCACCCATTGCTCTTGGTTACCTAGCAGAACTAGATGGTAAGACCCTATTGTTGAAGACAGAACACACTTAGGTTAACTTAGGTTAGAGGACACATAAATCAAGTTGGAACTGAGCTAGAAGCATACTTCCTGGTGGCTAGCATTCATGGTATTGGAAGATGCTATGCAGGCTATTTAGGGAGAAAAGTCATAAATGGTCTTATCCAGCTGTGGACCCTGCATGTAGCAAAACTGATCATTCAGACAAGATTTGCCCACTAGTGCAATAGTTGAGGGCAACATGTTGGTTTATGATTGGATTTGAGGCTTACCTCATAGGAGGAAATGCATGCTTGGTACTGGAAACCTGTTCAGAGGTCCATGGTTGGGGAAGTCAGAGGCCCTAGGTAGAAGCTTACTATTTTGATGTTTTGCTAAATGAACATGCAGTCAACTTGCCTTCTAAATATGTACATTTCTATTTATCCCAACACTGGGTAGCTTCCATGTGCACACATCCACACATGCATACTCGCATGGTTCAACTGGTTAGTATTTTGGAGTCACTTGACTGGAATATAAAATGTATTTTCCCGTAGAATCAAAAAATCTGGTTAGGCCCACAGAAATGTCATTTAAACCACCATATAAATGAACTAACACAACACTAATAATATAAAAATCAAACTGGAATTTAAAATAAGGTCTCAATCCTGCCAGGTGTGGTGGCCGGTATACATAAGCCCAGCACTCTGGAGACTGAGGCAGAAGATCATAAATCCAAGGTCAGGTTGTGCTACTTAATAAAACTGTGTCTGGAAGACAAACAATCAAATAAATAAACAAGACTCAAATCAAACCCCCAAACCAGAACCAGAAAGACTGCCAATAATGTTGGGATAGAACAAGCTTTTGTTATCTGTTTGTCTGTCTACCCACCCATTTATTTATTTATAATTCTTGTAACTGAGTACTTTAATCTATCTACCTATTTATTTATTTTTATAACTGGGAACTTGTTATCTATTCATCTATCTAACTAATTATTTATTCATTATTTTTATAACTTTGAATATTAGAACCTGGGCTATTTTGGATAGAATTTACTTTTATTTTAAGGCTTTGAAGAATATGTGAAGACATATTTGCTCTTTCACTAAATAACTCCAGTCTACTACAATCCTGAAGGGCTTTTGTTATTATAATTACATTACAGATGAATACATGCTTTGTTTAAAAGGAGCTTGAGATCACCGGGTGGACAAGAGGGAAGCACCTACTACAGATTGCTAATAAATGAGGCTTCTTCGAGGTGATGTTAACATCACCAGCCCTGAATGATGGAAAGGATTTAGTGATTAATGGGAAATGGAAAAGGAATTCCAGATGAAAGGGACATTGTATTGAAAGTCCCAGAGGAAAATGCAGTTTCTAAAACTGCTTGTAACTTAGGACGTGTGGTAGGAGGTGGAGAGGAATGGTAAGAGATGAACAGGGGGTGTTATGGGATTAGATGAGGCTAAGAAATTTATGCCAAATCAACCGCAGAGAATCAGGTGAAGGGTTTTTCCTTCCTGATTTTTTTTTGCATTATGAAAATGGAGATATATTTTACCTATAATAAAAATGTTATTTTAAAGTAAGAGATTTGACAAATGTACACATCTTTGTAATCTCTACTCAGCTCAAAATATAGAACATTTCCATGACTAGACACGTTTCTCTTACATCCCTTCTAGTCATTCTCTAGTATATTCTGTCCCAAGTTGACTTCAGTTCTGATTTCTTTTTTTTAAGATTTATTTATTTAATGTATATGAGCATCCTGTTGCTGAGACACCAGAAGAGGGCATCAGATCCCATTACAGATGGTTGTGAGCCACCATGTGGTTACTGGGAATTAAACTCAGGACCCCTGGAAGAGCAGTCAGTGCTCTTAACCACTGAGCCATCTCTCCAGCCCCCAGTT
Organism: Arvicanthis niloticus; assembly: GCF_011762505.2. Classification (NCBI taxonomy): domain Eukaryota; kingdom Metazoa; phylum Chordata; class Mammalia; order Rodentia; family Muridae; genus Arvicanthis; species Arvicanthis niloticus. The sequence goes on along the minus strand of NC_047679.1, from coordinate 53,910,004 downwards.
CTGATTTCTATTGTCACAGTTTGGTTTCTCCCATGCTATACTAAACTCTCACATATGCATATACATAATTTTTTATTCAGTATGCCCATGACATTAATTCCTGTTGTTATATGTATAAGCATTCCATTAGCTTTTAATAATTAATAGTATTTTATTGTAAGACTCTGTCCCTTAAATTTTTTTTGCCTGCATGTGCATGGGTGTGGTGTTACTAATGGAGTCTGGCTTTCTTACTAGTGGCTAAACCCTGAAAAAAATGACTCCTTTTCATCCAGTAGCCATCAACTGCCAATAGCTCCTAAGGGCATCTTATGACTCTTCCTCATCCATGCTGGAATGTTAATGGGTCCAGTGTTATACAGATCCTATATAGGTAACTGCAGACGCTGTGAGTTCATGAGTGTTATATCCATGTCCTGTCCAGAAAACAGTGTTTCTCAGAACTCTGACTCTTATGTTCTTTCAGCTCCCTTTTCCAAGATATTAAAATATCTCCAAGCTTGCAGCATAGAGCTATCACTCTTTCTTAAGTGCATCCTCCTACTGATATACATCTGGGTTACTTCTAGTTGTAGCTATAACAAATAAAGCTGATGTGAACACTTATGTGTAAGTTTTATGCAGATATATCTTTATTTTTTTCTAGAAAGACATCTAAGAATTGACCCTCTGGGTTATGCAATAGGTACCAAACTGCTTTCTAGAGTGATTGAGGTATTTTATGTGCCCACCATCAATGTATGTGAGTCCCAGAGTTTTCCATCTTCACTAATACTTGGTAATGTCAGTAATTTTCATTTTATTCATTACGGTAGATAAACACTGTTTTGTTATGGCTGTTTTTTATGTTCTTAAATTTCTTTTCTACTCTTACCCTGTTGTCAACTACTAGATTTCAAGTCACCCACCTAGAATGCATTCTCTAGATCCTTCAACTTTGTGGCTACAGGCTTGTCATCTAATTGAAACAACGATTAAGCCCATGTAAAAATAATAAACAGGCGACAAATGTAGTTTTGAATGGTGCTTTCAGTAAGATGCACATTGACTGGATTAGAGACCATTTGCTTACTACCTGAATTGCGGCTGCAATACCACAATTGTGGCTGTCTATACTCAAATTCCAGATGCTATTAAAATATAATGGTATTGCTGGGACAAAGGACTCCAAATGTAAATGGAGAACCATCACCAACTATACCCCCAGACATGGCTTCATGTGCTTTGGGTTTCCTCTTAAGCACAACTTCCATGTGAGGTCTGGTATGGAATTTTGTGCATTCTTATATCCTGGTAGTGGCAGAAAGAGAAGTTGTTCACATATATTAACTGTTCCAAAATGTCTGATGACAGCTTACAAGAATTTAACCTTCCAGAACAGGAGCGCTGGGAGAGAAACAAATTTATGCAGTCAACAGAAACAATTCCAGTTTCTACAGGTATAGGAGTATCTTAAAGTCCCTCAAAGAGAAGCTGTTGGTGGTACAGGATGTTCATAAGTCAAGTGTTCATTAGACAGGGATCACTTGAACCTGAAAATTCTTTGAATAAGCTATATTTTCTCAGACACTGAAAGAAAACAACACAAAACATAATTTAATCAAATGATTCCCTATTCACAGTGCCCTATTTGAGCCTCAATTAAAGGCAGGAGGGAAAACTATATTCTATATAGAATAATGGTAAAGACAAAAAACCCTCATCAGTAGCTTCTCATACAAGAAGCCTGAATTCTCGCTTTAGTCTGCATTCATTAGCATGGTCTCCAGAGGCATGTTGTAGAATATGAACAAAATAGTCTTCTCTTTCAGAGTATTGCTTTCCTATTGCACAAGGAGAGAGCACCAGGAATGTTGGCCACAGTTAGGCATTTTGCTCAAGGGGAAGAAAATCTAATTCTTTACACTTTATTATGTGATTACATTCTTGTTTCTTATGGTAAAATTACATGGTAAACAGCACCTGCAGATTACAGGGATCACAGCTAGAAACAATTTGTTAGCAGTGAGACACAAAGGATACATACATTATTGCAGTGACTCTCCGGGGATTACTACTACAAACACTTTTGTTTTCTAATATCAAACCCTATAACTTTATTGGATACTATTCACACGGCATAGAATGAATTGAATTTAATTCATTTTCTATTTCATTGCAAAGATACTGGATTATACTAGATGATTCACAGGAAATGACTCATAAGCTTTTTGAGGGAAGCAGCACAACTCATCCATTTTTTTTTTTTTGTAACTAGACCTGGTCCTAACACACAGTAGGCCCCTAATAAATATCTCTTTGTTAAGAGAATATCTAAACTATCTTAGTCAATTTTTTGCTGCTAAAACAAAGTACTTGAACCTGAGTAATTTATAAAGCACAGAACTTCATTTTCTCATAGTTTTGGAAACTGAAAAGACAAAATTAATGTTAAAATGACTGGTGAGGGCTGCACTCTATTTCCAAGATGGTGCCTTATTAGTACATCCTCCAGAAGGAAGGAATTCTGTGTGCTGGAAGGTAGAAAGCAGAAGGGAAGGAGAACAGACTGTTTTACCAAGACTCTTTTATATGGACTTAATCACATTTATAAGGAAGGGACTCTTAAGGCCTAATTAAATCTTAGAGCTCCCCCCATCTGATGATGTCATCTTATGAGCAATACCTGAATTTTTAGGGAGTCCACATTCACACACATTTTTTGAAGTCACAGTATGATTTCATCTTAATTGGGCCTGTTTTGGAGACCAACCAGGAAGGTACAGGCTAACACTTATATGATTAATATGTATCAAATTGATAGGATCCTAAAATTGAGAGCCTTTGTAGGTTAGTGTTTTCAAATTTTGATATACATCAGAATCACTACATATAAATATTAAAAGTACAGAATCCTAGGCCTTCTTCCCCCCCCCCAACTAAATTTAGACTGAGTAGGCCTGAGGTGAAATCCAAGAACTTGACCCAAATTTGCTCTTTAGGGGATTCAGACACACACAATCCCTGAGTCATATTTCAAGAGACTTCTGCATCATGTGTTCCATAACTAGTTTATAACTTAGAATGAAAAGGCTAAGTTGTCTTTTTTTTTCTTAGTAAAACAGGGTTCCTGAAGAGCTAGTGTTTTTCTACCTTTTCTTCTGTCAATCTTAATCAGGTTATAAAAAGTCAATACTTCATCTCTCTCAACAGGAGACATGTGTATATGAGGCTTTCTAAAATTAGTACATCTACATCATTTACTTTAAAAAGTTTTCTCTTTCAATATTCTGGAGTTAATTTATTAAATCTATCTTTCCTATTATAGCCAATGTCATCTCATCATCATTATCATCTATCAATAATCGGCTGAGACTTCTGAAACATTAAAATGTCTTCTGTTCTGAGGGCCTGAGGAGAAGACTAAGCACATGCTTTTTTTTTTTTTTTTTTTTCCAGAAGACTAAGTTCAGTTACCTGCACCAATTTCAGGGAGCTCACAAGTCCCCATTACCCCATACCAGGGAACCTTTGCCCTCTTTGAAACTTCAAAGGTGCACACACACACACACACACACACACACACACACACACACACACACTTTTTAAAATAAGATCATTTATTCTCTGAAATGTCAGTCGTTTCTCCTTGCAGTGCTAGAGATTGGACAGGGCTTTGCATATGCTAGGCAAGCATTCTACTACTGAGCTGTATTTTAAATGCTTAACTAAATCTTCAAGCGCTTCCATCATAGCAAGATAGGGATATTCCTGTAGTCATTAGTGAAGTAGTATTGTCCATTGAGCTTGGTAAACACATCTTAGACATAAAACAAATCAAAAGGTGGTACTGAACACACTTTAGTCTTATTAAGAACACTTAACATGCTTTGATTATAAACAGTAAGTCTGGAGACAGTCATTCAGAGTGTTGTCTTTTGAACAAACATTTTGTGCATAGCACATGGAAGGTACTGAGTTAGACAGTATTTTAAACATATATAGACAAAGGGCAAATCACACAATTTATCTGCAGTGTAATGATAGTACTTCTTTGGAGATAAAAATATTTCCAACGCAGTGGTAAGAAGAAAGGCAGAGTACTTGCTGCTTGCTGAACATAGTGCAGTGCAGTGTGCCACTTTCTGGGAGTAAGCAAACAAGACCATTCGACATTGATCAAAGCAGCATCTCACAGGGGATACCACCAGCTGAGTTGGGGTGGCAGTGGTAGCAGTATGCCTATACACCAAATGAAATTGGCTCCTTGAATATCTCTGATGTGGATGCTAGGTTTTTGTTTTGTTTTTTTTTTTCATTCATGCAATAGATACATTGGAAGACATGTGAAATTATGTAGTAAAGCTAAACATAAAAGCTAAACACAATGAACATTTTGCATCACACATAGAGCTAAAAGCTGTCTCTGGATACTGCTTCCTGGGCAGTCTGACTAAAAAACAAATCAATGTCAAACAATGCAAGTTACTGCAAAATAGAAAATTTTAGAAAGTACAGTACCTCTGCTTAGGAAGATTATCTTAGTGTGGTATCAGTGTTAAATTGCATAACAAACCAGCTCAATGTTTAGCTTTTTCTTATTCAGTTTTGGCTTGTACAAGTTACCTAACCTTTATTAAATAATGCTTTATATATCTTAATATAAGTTTTATTCTCTTTATAGGCACCTCAAAGAGGGTTCCGAATTTGTTTAGACTTGTCTGTAGGACAAGTATGAAATCTGCTTATGATGCATATCAAGGGGGAAAGGTGAGCTATTATAAAAAAAAATGACTATTAATGACAGAGGGAGAAATGCACCCTTTCAGCTTTCCATATCCCATGTTCATTTCTATTTCTGATATCCAAAACAGAGGTGAAAAACGACAAGCTTCTTGAACTGATTTGTATCAATGGACAATACAAGCGTGTCCAGCTTTTATATGACTTTGAAATTCATAACCAGCACAGATGTCATATTTATCTCATTGATCTATTTTGTTAGAGTCAGAATCATGCTTAATGTGAAGTGGCAAGAGAGGACCACCACTACTGGGATTTTGGAAGTCAGCTGGCCTATCAGCATTAAAGCTATGTTCATTGGTGACATATGTGGAGACACAATGACAGAAGGATACCCAAGCATCTTTGGTATGGCGAGCTTTATAGCATAACCACAAGCAGGCAGAACATAAGACATATTGTAAAGGATGCACTAAGGCATAGCTTCAAATAACACAGCATAGCTGTGGGTTGCTGGGGAAAATAGCAGCAGAGACCAGCTAGGAATACAATATGGAATTTGGAAACTTTTTTGGAGAAAGGCTTTTAGGTGACCACAAGTTGAACACAGAAATACAGGCAGTGACAGACTGTACAAATAGCATCTGCAAGTACAAATCAAAAAGGAGTTTGTATGTATGTATGTATGTCATATAGAAAGGACTTATAATTGAAGATTTATAAGTGATATATTTAATTAAGAGGAAGGACAATGAAATATACTGGATATCACTTCCTTCCTGTAGGAATTATCTGCTAATTTAATTTGTAATTCCTCATACTTCTAAGATCAAAGCACTTTGGTATATTAAAGGACAAAGAAGGTCCTCCATTTGTAATACTTGGAAATCACTAAAGATTATTATTTGTGAGCAGGACCAGATTATAAACCAGCTGCACCATAGGTTAAGAAAATAAGTTCAAGTGCATCCTCTTGATTGTGAATTAAAGACTGAAAATTGTGTCATTTTGATAACAAAATGACACCTTTTTACCTTCATGAAGCTGGACTAACAGGTCAGAGCATGAAGGTGACCAGATTGAGATTGCTTGCATAATCTATTTTAAACTAGAACTTTTTTCCCTTGTTCAAGATTTCTCTGTCAACAGCATTCTACAAAATCTATTTTGTTCTTTATAGAGACCCAAGCCATGTAAACTCTGTAAATTAAAATATATTTGGCCATGATATTAAAAATCAAGCATGGAAGAAGGATAAAAATGAGGTAGGCAGTGACTAAAAAGTGGTAACCATAAGAACTTACCAGTGAGGACTAGGTAAAATGAAAGTAAGAAACAGATCACTATTCACTCTGAGACAGAAACAAATGTTTCAGATATCCTAGGAAAATTAAGCAGTGGAGAGGATTTTAGGGAGACATAAATCACATTCTGTGTAAGTTGATGCTAAAATAAATTGTAAACTAGTTTTAACCCAAAACTAGCTCTCTAAAATGAGAATATAGAAAACAAATCTTAAGAGCCATGGTGGTACACATCTACAATCCAAAGACTTGAAAGGCTAGGGTACGAGGATCATGATGGTGGAGAGGGAGGGGGAAAAGAGAGCGGGGAGAAAAAGGAGAGGAAGAAGGAGAGAGGAATGGGAGGGAAGAGGAGAGGAGAAGACAGGGCAGGAAAGAGGGTGTGGGGGGCAAGGAAAGGACAGAGGGAGAGAGATCGCAGAGACCAGTTGATAACTTCAAAGAGAAGGTTAGGGAAGATAGGATGGAGTCTAAGATACAAATATCCTAAGGACAGGCGGGTTAATCACTAGTGATATGATTAGGAGAGATTCAGCCCATAATTGTCTGAAACAAGCCAAAGGATTAGAAAAAACTGTAGAAGACCTGGGGCTCAAATTCATCATTTTAAATACTGTAAAACTAGATCCACTAGGGGCATAGAAGGATTGGCAAGAAAGTTGCAAGGGTAGAAAGAAAGATCATTGCACTGTGAGATTAGTGCAATCCGAAGTTGCAGTTCAGTTCTCAGTTAACTTGGCATTTTTGTTGCTCCTCTGTCCAGGAGGAGCCAGGCCTCCTGGTGTAAATACCAAATAACTGGTTATGGGACATAATGGCAGGCCAAAATTGTTACAGTAGCTGTATAACAGACAAGAAGAAACAAAAACCAACATGGCTGCTGATTAGAATCCACTTCTAGACTGTGTCTATGGAAAAATTTCCTCAGAGGAAAATTCCTGCCTTTGATTTGTGACCATACCACTGCACAATGAAAGCCTCTTGCTAAATATTGTCTCCTAAGTTTTTTCCATAGCATCACAACAGAGCTACCCACTCAAAAGAAATTAGGATAAAATATAATCAAATAAAGTATAGCAAAACAACAGTTTCAGTAGAGGTAATTTTATGTATATCCTATGTTTGGATGCTAGTTTTTGGGAGAAAGCCATCTTCCCACAGAGCAATGGAGAATCAGATTCCATCACTGTCTACTGATCTCTTTCATAGAGCTTCTACCCTAATGAATCCTTAGTTTCTACTGATGGGTAAACAGTGTAGATTTGTCCAGCTCATACCTAACTGCCCCTAATTGCAAATATTTCCAAAAGAATCATCAGAAAATTAATAAAAGTTAACACTTAACAGGGATATAGACATATACACGAGGTAGCTGACTAACCAAGCCATGTTAGCACCATTGCCTCCCAAGACTCCATTAAAATGATATTAAACAAATAAAGAAGCAATACAGGATATCAGCAGAAAAAAGATTTCAATAGGTCTCTGAAAGACAGAAAGTGGGTGGAATTCTGGGTAATAAAGATGGACTAATCAAGAGAAAGTAGAAGAGGGACTTTAGAGCTTGGGAAGATATGAGTCTTCCCAAAAAGACAATGAAGTAGTTTAAAAATTGGAAAGGACAAATGAAAAGACAGTGAGGTGCTGGGAAGACAGTGCATCATGGAGCACTTAGGCCTGGATTTTGAGTCAGAGATCTTTCCCCCATGTATACAATCTGTAGTCATCAGGCATTTAGTTCCAATTGTTCCCCCTCCAAATCAGAAAGCTTTTTCTAAAGAGATTAAATAAACTGTGAAAGAATTGAGGTATATTGTATGAACACTACTGCTCCAGAGCAAAGACTTACATATGAACTTTGTAAGTCCCCAAGCATAATGACTATGCAGATTGGGTGTGGCTTATTGTCTTGCAGGCTTCATATAGAGTATGCTAGACACTTTCCTCAACAATAGATACATTTTAACAGTTCAGAAAATCAAAAGACAAAGTCCCTAAGAGCTTTCAGAAAGGAAAACCATTAACAGTTAAATGGACAAAATTTTGAATAAATTGATCCTCTTACCAGAAAAACTATTTTTAAGAGAAAGCAATAGAGAAACACTTTCAGAGATCTGAAGAGAAATTATTTTGAAAATGTAATCTGTCTCTTAACTCTAAATTGAGTCTGACAGCAAAAGAAAGATGTTTGTATTTTACAAATTCTCAAACTTAACATTTTACACTCTATCCCTACCAAGTTACTTAGGGATATATTCTAGAAAACGTGAGAGTAAACTATGATTGACACATAGATTAGCTTCTGGAAACAGTGGATCTAAAACCAGAGACTAATGAAAGTAAGGCCAAGGCTGAAGGCTGCATGGCAGGCCTGAGGAGCACAAAAGCCCAACTGAAGCAAACAAGGCTCTAAAAAGAAAGGTACCTGTAATCATTTCCTGTCGGTTGCTGTGACAAAACACCTTGATCAAAAGCAACTTGGAGAGGAAAGTAGATCACAGTCTACCATTGAGGGATGTCAGGGCAGGAATACAGGAAGGAACTTGAAGGCAGAACTGTTATCCCACACTACATTACTTCTGACTAGGAAATTACAGCCAAGAAATTATAGCAGAACTGAGGAGGTTGCTGTTTGCTGGCTACCTCTCAGGCCCATGCTTAGCTAGCTTTTTTATACAGCCCAGTACCACCTGCCTAGGAATATTGGAATCCAAAGAATGCTGGCTCCTCCTGTATCAATTAATCCTTAGGACAAGTCCCATAGACATGTCTACAGGTTAATTTGATCTAGGAAATGCCTCGATCAAGCCTCTTTTCTTAGATGACATGGGGCTATGTCAATTTGACAATTAATGATAACTATAATAGCATCCACAAGATGCAGGAACAGAGGCTACTAACTACATTCATCATGAAGCAATTAGAGAAACTTATGGGCATCATAGGCAATACAATAAAAAACAGAATCAGAGAATTAAAAAAATCACACAATAAATTTCCTATTTTAAAGATTGATGGAGAGAAAAATTTTAATTAAAATTTATTTTAAAATTTTCCAACTATTTTAATAGCTAACACTATTATAAACAATGTTTGATTTTTAAGTTACAGCACTAGCCAAAATATTAAAGCATAGGATATTTTAATTACAGAGGTAGTTATAGATGTGGAACAAAACACAAATATTATCCCTTTTGGCAGTGTAAAAATAAAAGTACAAACAAAAGAAGTTGGTAGACTTGAAGGGGTTAGAGACAGAGAACAAGGGAATTTAATGGCCTCCTCTTAGAGAGTTAAGATTTGCTGTCTATAGTTTAAGGAACAAGAAAGGTCTATGTGTGGTCCTCACACAAATAAATGAATTAAGAACATAGTAACTACATTGAGACAACATGGAGGATCAGTGATATAAAGCCTCATTTGTCATATCAAAAAGATGTTGATGTCTAAGATAGAGAAATCAGGAAATAGCATAATACATGGGAACAATTGCCAGAACAACCAAGCAGCAATAAATATAGACTGAAAGGTACTAACATCAGAGGATTAAGATTGGAACAGTGAATTCCATATATTATAAACTTATTTGTCCATAGTTCATACTTTCTGAAACCACATGCATTCACTATTTCGCTACTTCATAAGATACAAAGATAATCATATGGCTATTTCAAAATCAACCAGGAACCTTAAAACAGAAACCTAAATTCAAACCAGCCTGAGAAATTCCACCTGAGTGTTGACAAGGAGCCATTTCTACATACCCTCTCTGATATCTGCCTTAAAGCCTATGCCCTTTCTCTTAAACCTTTTAAACTGAACACAAATTATGGATACAGTTATTACCTGCTTTATTTTCATCCATAGAGGGTTTTTTATTTTCTTTTATACTTATAAAACCCAGAAATACCTTAGTGTAAAACTTGGTAATTTTTGGCATGTGTAAATCTATCAACACAGTTAAAATAATGATGACGAGTTGTGTGTGTGTGTGTGTGTGTGTGTGTGTGTGTGTGTGTGTGAGTGTATTCCTTTCTACTGATGCAATATTTTTGAGCTTTGGAGTAGTGGTGTAAGACAGATGTCCAATTAGAATTGAGCATCCTGAAATCCCCTAGTCTCTGTAAAATGATCAATTGTTAGTCTTTGTATTAACTGCCATCAGCTGAAAAGAAGCTTCTCCAATATCGGTTCAAAGAGCACTAATCTCTGGGCATAAAGATGAGAATTTAGGGGGCAGTTTAATACTAAGTCCATTTAGCAGAGTAATAGCATTAGCTTCTCCCTTAGGACCTATGACCTAGCCAGCCATGGTTTTTCACCCAGTTAATGGTGTCAGACATGTCAACAACACAAAAAGAGGTAACCCATACCTGCCACTGGGCTTTGTATTTGATAGCCTATGGTATCTGAGAGAGGTTGTTCACATGTTATAGGGTAATTCATATATATATATATATATATATATATATATATATATATATATATTTTTTTTCAGGAAGCTTCTAGAGTAATAGGCTTCCACATGTCACTTTCAAAAGCCTTTAGTGTTAGCAATCCCTTCCCATACTCCCTCCTTTACCCTGATCTCCTATCCCCCTTCCCATTAAATCTTTCCTGTTCCATTATTTCTCTTTTTTCCAGGAAAACTTGTTATTGAAAACAATATATCTCAATCATAGTTTACCCTCCCTCTACTCCTCCAAGATCTTCTCTACTTCCCCTGCCCCCCAGATTCACTTTCCCCCCATATCCCTTCAGAAAAGAGCAGGCCTCAAACAGGCTAAACAGGATGAAAACAAGATACAGAAGGACAAGGCAACACCCCACATATTAAGGCTGGAGGAAAAGGGTCCCAAGAGTAGGCAAAGGAGTCAGAGACACGCCTGTCCCCACTTTTAGGAGTTGCACAAAAAGACCAAGCTACACAACTGTAACATGTATACAGTGGGCTTGGTGCAGATCAATACAGGCACCATGCTTGCCACTTCAGTCTCTGTGAGCCCATATGAGCCCTGCTTAGCTGGTTCAGTGGGCCATGTTCTTCTGCTGTCCTCCACCACTACTGACCTCTACAATCTCTCCTCCCCCTCTTCTGTGGGGTTTCCTGAGATCCTAGGGAAAGGGCTCTATGGAGATCTCCAATTTAGACTTTCATCCCACCTGTGTTCTATCCCTCTTCCATTGAAAATTCCCCCCTTGGCTCCTTCATAGTTTTCTGACTTCTATGGGTACTTCAATTTGGATGCACATCTCAAAGTTAGTATCTGTATATGAGAGAACGTATTATATGATTTGTCTGGTTTACCTATCTCACTTAGAATGATTACTTTTCAGTTCCATCTATTTACCTGAAAGTTTCATAACTTCATTTTCTTTATAGCTGAATAATTCTTAGTTTAGTTTTTATTGCTGTGATAAACATCATGGCCAAAAGCAACTTTGGAAGGAGGGGGTTTATTTTATTTTAAAACATAAGTCTATCACAAAGGGAAGTCAGGGCAGGAACTCAAAGCAGGAAGCTGGGGGGATAAACTGAAACAGAGACCATGGACCATGAAGGAAGTCTGTTTACTGGCTTGTTCCCCATGGTTTACCCAGCATGCTTTCTTATACAACCCATGACAGCCTATCCAGAGGTGTCACTGCCCACAGTATGTCAAGTCCTCCATCAACATCAATCATTAATCAAGAATATGCTCCACCACCACGCCCACAAACCAATGATGGAGGCATTTTCTTAATTGAACTTTAGCCTCCCCTAATGATCCTGGTTTGTGTTAAGTTGACAAAAAATCCAACCATTATGTATATGTATCATATTTTCATTGTCCATTCTTCAGTTGATGGACAACTATGCTATTTTCATTTCCTGACTGTTGTGAATGGAGTAGCAATGAATATGGAGTTAAGATTAAGTATCTCTGTAGAAGGATACAGTCATTTGGGAATATGCCCAGGAGTGGGACAGCTGAAATAGCCTGCCAATGTACCAATAATGAACATACTAAGAAAGAAATCAGGGTAACAATTCCATTCACAATGGCCTCAAAAATTATCTGAGAATAAATATAAGTAATGAAAACTTGAAAACACAAATTTGAAAAACAACATAAGATTGAAAGATCTCCCATGCTCATGGATTGGTAGTATTAATATCATGAAAATGTCCATTGTAACAAAAGCAATGTACATATTCAGTGTAGTATCCATCAAAATTCCAGTGTAATATTCACATAAATTGAAAAGGCAATCTCAAAAGTCATATGGAAACAGAAAAGGCCAATATGGCCAAGATGACCTTTAACAATAAAAGCATTGCTGGAGGTGGCACCATCCCTGATTTCAAGTTATAATATAGAGCCACAGTAATCAAAACAGTATGGTACTTATAGTAAAACAAACACACTGATCAAGGGAATAGACTTGAGGACCCCAATATAAGCCTATGTTCTTACAGCCACCTGATTTTTGGCAAAGTGGCCAAAATACACACTAAAAAGGAAAGAATATTAACTATGCACTGCTGGTCAAACTGGATAGCTACACATAAAAGAATGAAACTACATCTTTATCTCTTACCTGCACAAAGCTTAACTACAAACGAATCAAAGACCTCAACATAAGACCTGATATCCTGAATCTGTTAGAGGTTAAAGTAGGGAATATGTTTCAACTTATAGACCCAGGAAAGAATTTTCTGAACAAGATACTGGTAGCACAGGCTACTAACTATTGAAAAATGGGACCTTGTGAAATGGAAAAGCTTATGTATAGCAAAGGACATGATCATTTGAATGAATAGACAGCCCACAGAATGGGAGAAATGTCTTTACCAGGTATACATCTGGCAGAGGGTTACTGTCTAGAATATGGTAAGAACTAAAAAATAAACACACACAAGCATAAAGAAAACAAACATAATTAAAACTTGTGGCATGGAAATGGACAGTTTTGAAAATTAGAAATGCAGTAACTGAGAAATATTTTTTAAACATGTTCCACATCCTTAGTCATTGCAGAGAGGCAAATTAAAACTACTTTGAAAATTCATCTTAGCCCTGTCAGAATGGCTAAGATAAAAACCAAAGCAAATGATAACAAACACTGGTGCAGATGCGGGAAAGAGGAATACTTCTTTACTGCTGGTGGGAGTGTAAACTGCTGTGGAGGTTCCTCAAAAATCTAGCAACAGATCTAGTATATGCTCCTGGCTTCTGTGCAGGTGCTGAGCATCTGAACTCAGGTCTTCATGGTTGTATGGCAAACACTTTACAAATGGAGCTATCTCTTCAGCCCTCAATGTTGTTTTAGCTTGCATTTCCCCAATGACTAATGTGCTGAACATCTTTTCATAGATTCCTTTGAAGAAATTTCTGTTCAAATGTTTTATTTATTTTCAAATAGTGAGATATCTACTTATTATCCAGGTTTTAATAATTCATCCAATACAATAGTCTTGATATAAGTCAGATAAGTGCTATGCAAATATTTTATTTATTCTAATCTATGGTATGTGTTTTAATTTCTTTTTTCTTTGAGAAGTTCATGCAGTATAGTTTTATCATATTCTTCTCAGAACCCATCATCCATGCCTACCCAACTTATAATATTTCCCTCTTTAAAAAAGGAAAAAAACCCCACTAAACCCACTAAAAATCGTTGAGATTTGAGTTTGCTCTCTACTCCTGGGCATAGAATTGCCCTAAAGTGTGGCTGATATACCCAGTGTCATTCCATTGAAGAAAATGGTTTTCTTTCTTCCAACATGTACCAATTGCAAGTAACTTCTTGGTTAGGGGTAGAATTTTGTATCCTTTCCCCCGCTTTGTATTGGGAATTTTGTTAGCACACTGTCTTGATTACTATAACTTGTTAATAATACACCATGAAATCAGGCAACACATGACCTTCAACTTTTTGTTATTGCTTTAGATATTCTAGATCATTTGTCAATAGATGTTTTAAAATCATCTTCTTGGCTTTTGCCAAAATCTAGGATTACATTACATTTATATAATCAAATTTGTGAAAACTGGGATTTTAATATTGCAAAATTTTGATGCTATTTATTAGTGTTTGAAAATTTATGATTGTTTATTATTAATATATATCAGAATATGATTCATTATTTTGAGTTTTAACCAGTTTATTTAATTCTTGAATTAGAATTATTATCAAGGAACAAATTTAAAATAAAATTGGATTATCATGTCAAAAGATCTTACATCATACAAAGTGCAGTTCTGAGGACAATAAAACAGTAAGAAAATGGGGCATGGATGGACCTCCGTGGCAGAGTGTATGGCATGCTTGATATGGAATATGATTGATTTTAATAGTGACATTATATCATGTGAATTAGTTATACTGACTTAATAGTTCTTGTAATTGCCTTATAACTTTCTTATGACTTACAAAGATGACCATGTCTGCATATAAAGATAGTATCATTTTCAAACACTATAATAAACAGCAACAAAATTAGTTGCCTTCTTTTCCTATATATTTGGCTAGAACTTCTAGCACATTAACTAGAAGTGATGACAAAAGACGTCATTGCTTTGTTTCTAGTTTCAGAAAAAAAGTCTTCAAATTTTCATCTCCAGATAACACTAGCCATAGGTTGTCCTTTATAAGAATGAGAAAATATCTGTATATTACAATTTGTTTGATTTCATTAAATGCTTTTCTACATGCACTTATATGATCATATGATTTTCATTCTTGAAATTTTTAATGAAGTATATTACATTGATTTTTTTTCCATCTTAAAATTAGGTCATAGCTGATATGTAAGTTGAAAACAACATAGTGAATAACTTTTCCTATATGCAGATGCCTGAAATAGAACATTAGGAAGAGAGTTCAGACTTTCGTTGAAGTATGTGGACAATGATGAATGGATGCACTTTTCCTGTTTGTTCATCTTATCACTTATCCACATATCCATCCATCCATCCATTTCTCAACAATTCACTGTGTACTAGTTTTAATATAATACTATGCACAGCAACACACATCTAAAGAATTGTAGATGTTCTTCCAAGGCTTACAATTTAGTGAGGACGTAAAACTAAATACTCCAAGGCTAGATGGTTAGGTCACTGAAGGAAGTCAGTGGAGCCACAGAAGAGAGAGTTCTTCCGGAAAATGTAGAGAAGTTGGGAAGGATGACTTCTGAGCTGACTTTTAGGAAGTAAGCAGAGATTTCTGAGCAGGTCTGAGAAAGAAGGGAACTCCATAAAAGTGGCCACAGTTCACAGCAGTGCTTTTTAAGTTTCTCCACACTTCCCAATGTTTCCTTTACCCTGGCTTCTCCCATGGCAGAAGAGGGAAGGACAGTCTTAACTCTTAGAATGTTTTCTACTTTAGAAGAATATACATGTATGTGTATGCATATATGACATATAATATACATTCAAGTAAATATGAAATACTTTCATTTAATCCCAAGTAAAATTCACACTGCAGCAAGATACAACCTGAACTCTGGCAGATCACTGTCAGTCTATGAATCAGAGTTCTATGTGGAGGAGTGGAAGGTGACTGGTAAACAATCAACAACTAAGAGTAGTATTTTGAGGTAATTGTCTAACCTCAGAATCACGTCAATCAGCCATTAAGCATGCAATTAGAAATACTGTAGCTTCAAAGCTTGTAAGTTTGCCTAAGGATCTAAATTATCATTTGCTCACTCTTTGATTACCCCAGCTCTATGATGAGCCAAGTTCTACCTAACACTGCCAAAAAGTAACAAGAATTTTAAAGAGCTTTAAACAAGTTTTCAAATTTCTTTAGCAAATCTAGTCAGCTGTACAGTATCTTCCTGGGGTCTTGAATTGTCATTGAACTTGGACTATGCAGAGCCAAGTTCTTTTATTTTTTTCTTTTTTCTTTTCTTTTTTTTTTCTTTTCTTTTCTTTTTTTTTTCGAGACAGGGTTTTTCTGTGTAGCCCTGGCTGTCCTGGAACTCACTCTGTAGACCAGGCTGTCCTCGAACTCAGAGCCAAGTTCTAAGCAATAAATAATCATGTTAGTACTGAAATCCTTGGGTCATTCCCAATTTTCAGTCTGACTTACACTTACGGTTGAAATAGTAACCAAAGACCTTACCTCGGATCATACATAGTTGTATGAAAAGTGCTGCCTTGAGAATGTTTTGTATCATTCCTTGTCAAGAGGTAAGATTATATTCAACAAATACATTTATCATACAAGAGAAACTCTGCGGCCCTGGCTGGGTTAGAACTCATTATGTAGACTAGGCTGGCTCTACGTTACTCTCTCTCCAGTGTTGGGGTTAAAAGGCATTTGCCACCACTCCTAGCTAGAAATTTTTGTTGAATGACAAGATTTCCATATCCTTCAAATGCAGAAACATAGTTAAAGTGGGACTGGTATTTGCTAGACATGACTGTCAATCCTGTAACAGCTATTATGCCTTTTACTTATAGTGTCATCACACTATGAAAATGTACCTTAAATATATTCACATAAACATACACATATCACTAATTTTACCTTCCTAGGACCTCTTATGAAATCATCTTGTAAGTTGCAAAACATCCCAGCTATGTAATGTAAACAAATAGGTTTTTTTTTATAAAATTTGCACCCCTTCTGTGTGTGTGTGTGCGCGCGCTCGCATGTGCACGTGTACTTGCACACACAATGTTTTCTTATGATGTAGGTTTTACATGATGAAAACTGAACTAGATGTTAACTATTTTGTAAGAAAGAAGGAATTGTATTATTTATGTTCATCTTCATTTCTTGTTATCCTACTAAGTTAGTGTGTAAGCATTAAGTTGATATCATTGAATTAAAATAAACTTTAAAAGATATCCATATTGCTAGCAATGTTCAATACAGTAAAGACCAAAGTAACCAAAGTATGAAAAACTAATTTTTTGTGGTAAATTTCTTAAAATATTCTAGTCGATCCTACTATATGTTTGTCAACTACTTTAATATGTAACTCACATTTGCTTTAATTGCAGTCCTTCTTTCTGATGGCAACCTGCTCCCCAACAAGCACTCCTCATGTAAAAATACCTCCTATCACCACCTGCCAAAAGACTTCACCAAAATTTATTTTTATAATGTGCAAGATAAAAACTAATTCTGTTTACAAAAATATACATAGGAAAACAACTCCTTTCATGGTAGACTAACTTTCTTAGTGTCTTTATGTACTCATTTACAGTTATAATAATCTTTCACTTCTGTTCCTCCTCAGAGATTCAGCATTTATTTGAGTAAGTTTGTTCAAGTGGCTCAAAATCCATCCATCCCTTCACCTACAAAACCAAAGAAGTGCACTTCTAGAAGCTCCTGATTTGTGTGGTAAATGTATTGAGTGACAAACTACTATGTTCTGCAAAAGGGACTGTGAAATCCAATAGGAATACAGGTATGTATGATGATTCTTTTTAAAAATATAGTATTTTAGTCACTTTTTGAGAATTTCATACATGTATACAATGTATTTTGGTCATACTCATCTCCAACTCTTCATCCTCCTAAATTCATGTCCTCTTTTTAAATTTTGTAATAACCTACCAAGTTCAATTTGTGCTGCTCATATACTTACGGGTGGAAAAACATCCACGGAGCTTAATAGAGCTACCTGTAAAGAAATTTTAATCCAGCAACATGGTTGTTCTGGCAAGGGATCATATCCAAAGAATATAGACATGCCCTTAGTATACACTTTTAGTCCCTAGCAATGAAGGCAAGATTAGTTTGTAGAAGGATGGAGATGTGTTTGAAAGTGACTTTTAATTAAGGGGCAAAGTGATGAATCAGAGAAAGATTTGGCAGAATGAGTCAGAGATAAGCTACACCCAACTCGTATGAGAACAGCAGGGGAAGAGAGGCTACTTAAGAACAGTGAGAGGGAAAAAGGGGGGTGGTATGGTATGTGTGTGCGCACCAGTCTTACCAGGATAGTTTTACAGAGACAGGTTACAGAGAGAACAAACTAGACACTGGTAAAGACAGAAGGAGGCAGAGAATGAGAAGGAGCCAGAAGATTAAAACATTTTGCCCAAGTTAGTATGAGGCCAGGCAATGCAATTCAGTCAGAAGCCTAGAGAAGCCAGAAAGATCTACCACTACACTAATCTATTCCCAGTGATGAGATCCCTTGTTACTTGCGGCTTCTCCAGACCATGTGGCCCTGCTCCATCTTCCTTCCAACTCTTTGTCCGCTGTCCTTCTCCCTCCCCTTTCTCAAACATCCAGCCCCACCTTTTCCTTCTACTGCTCAATCACAGGCTCTAGCCTTTATTTGACCAGTCAGAATTGGGAGAAGGCTCACATGAAATCACTTGAGTGTGTGATCTACTCCTAGTTGGGGCAGGCCCTCTTGAGGAAACAAAATTAACATCAAAATACAAACAACAGCAGGGCAACCCACAGCAGGATTGAATCAGTCAGTCTGGAAAATTAGATTATACAGAGACTAGAAAATTCCAGGCCTAGGCCTAGGGATGTTGGAACAGAGAAGGAAACACTCTGGGCTCAGCAGAGAATACACAGGCTGGGTACAGCTCTCATCTCATCCCTTCATCTGAGGAAACGAAAGCAGCATTTACCCCTACCAGGATCATACCCTTAAAAAAACCGTACTTCCCTTCTCCCAGAAGGCTCTTTTTCTCTGCACTTGGACCAATAGTGTATTTTCTGCATTAATCCATGTCCATATCACAAGCCAATTCTCCCAACTGTTCAGGGCCAGATGGGTTAAATGAAAAACTCTACAAACCCATCACAGAAGAACTAACACCAATGCTACTCAATTTTCCCATGTTCACTGGGAAAATTCTCAATAAAATACTTGCAAACAAAATCTGAGAAGACAAATTAGCTTCATTCAGGGATGGTTCAACCTATATATGTCAATAAATGCAATTCATTACACAAATAGACTCACACACAGAAATCACACGATTATTTCAATTGATGCAAAAAAGACCTTGGACAAAATGCAGCACCTCCTCATGATAAAAATAAACCATGGAAAAACTAGGAATGGGGTATTGTATCATATTAAAAGCTATATATGATAAAACAATAGTCACTATTATGTTAAATGAAGAACCTGAAGCACTCCCACCAAGATCAGAAAGAAAACAAGGATGTTCACTTTCACTATCCCTCCTCAAAATAGTGTTAGCTAGAGCAATAAGACAACAGAAGGAAATAGAAGGGCTACAAATAGGAAGGAAAAAAGTTAAAACATCCCTATTTGCAGCTGGCATGATTCTGTGTATGGTGACTCTTGACAAGGGCAAGTATCACATTTTTGATGAACTGGCATGGATAGGGATGAGACTACCATCTAGGGAAATAGATGATATCTGAAGTGATTATTGTAGGTTTGATACTTTACTATTAGAAAATGGAATGGAAGTGCTATTCCCGGCAGAAGGAATTGCATGTACAAATGTCTCATTTAGAGCATGTCATTTTCCTCTGAAATTTGTTATCTATAAGATGGAGTAACAATCACTTCATAGAGTTGTAATGAGAATATGTCTAAAAGTGCCTGGTGCTCATAGATGTCCAATCAGTGTTAGCTGTATTTTTCTCTATCAGCAATTAAAATGAAATTTCTTTAACCAGTTTTTAACTTTCCATGAAAATGAAAAGATGTAATAGAGATTGAAGAGGGAAATAGATGTTTGCAGCTTGGAAGAGCTACCCAAAACATGGACGCTCTAAATATATTTCACAAATGACAAGCTAAGTCAGTATTAAATGTAATAGAATTTAAGATGTAGTTCAGTGATAGAATGTTTGCCTGATATGCACAGGGCCCTGGGTTAAATCTTAGCACTGAAAAACATTGAACAAAATTTGATTCTGAGCTGTGGGTAGAGATCAGTAGTATATTGCATTCCTAGCATGCATGAGAGGCCCTGCTTTCATGCTTAGTACAAGTGTGCGTGTTTAAGAGCCAGGCATTAAATAATAACTTTTAAAAGGAATTAAAATTACTGAAGAAATCGTGCTGTCATATATCCTGAGTACATTTTAGTTGTCTTCACTACTGTTTCCACATTCACATAATAAAAATGGAGGATGGGAGATGTGAATGTTTGTGTAGGGTGTGATGGGTATCTTGCTTACTAATAAAACTCCTTCCACTTTCTTCATATTCACCACATAGGATTGATTCTCTGTCACCAGTGACTTAGTGTTCACTTTAGTAGATGTTTATTTTGCCTAACTTGTAGCTAATTAATACAGAAGCACAAACCCTACACATTTATAAAATGTAGCAGCCTGAATGTTAAGTACCCCCGTTCCTAGATAAATTAACTCTAACACTTTATAAACAGCTGGTCCTTCAATTTCCACAAAAGAAGTGGTAAAACTAGAAGTATTGCTTAAAACTTTGAATTTGGAGAAGCTAGAGAGATAGCCCAGTTAGTAAAGCACCCGCCTTTCAACCATGAGGACCTGAGCTGTGATACGAGCACTCAAATTAATACCAGATGTGGTGTGTCTGTAATCCTAGCACTGGGGATTTAGAGGGGACAGAGTCTGGCAGATTGCTGACTTTGCTACTGAATTAGTGAGATCTAGGTTTAGTGAAAGACCCTGTCTCAAAAAATCATAATGTTAGGAGCAATTAAGGGAAACACCTAATGTTGATCTCTAGACTACATGTGTGTTTGTACTGTGCTCACACACACCTACACACACACACACACACACACACACACACACACACACACAGTGGGGGAGGGGGCTGGAAGGAAAGAGAGAAGCTTTTACTTTTCTACTATTCAAAAAGTCTAGCTTGTCATTAGTGAAATATAAAGACAATAAGGTACCACTAAAATTTTTAGAATTTGATAAGAGTCTTATTATGTATGTTTAAAACAACTTCACTGAAATATATTGTAAAAACAGTGCTTAAAAAAAAAGTGCTTAAGTAATTTAAGCCAGTTTCAGAAAAATATTTACACGTTTTCTCTAATTTGTGGGTTATAGAATTTATATATACACATAAAAGCATATATATTATTAAATATATTATATACACATACAATATACAATATATAATTTATATATTATGTTTATACATACACACATATAACATGAAAGTAGAAGTCAAACTAATTAGAGGAATAAAGGAGCCAATAGGGAGGTATGGGAAAAATATGTTCAATGTACATTATATACTTTTCTGAAAATGGCCTTACGTAACTAACACATCCCGAGAAATTGTTATAAAAGGGTTTAAGCAATGAAGTTTGATTTGGGAACTTTGGGAATAAGTGTTATTTATAATGGTAAAAAAAAAAAACCTCTAGATAACCACGTATAATAATATAGTAACATTCCCACAGAAACTTGAGTTCATTTTAAATTACTATGCATATATATGTATATACATACATACATATATATACATATATATACATATATATATACATACACACACACTATAATATGTTGGAATAAGATGGGCAAATTGATAGACAGTGGATGGCAACAGGAGATTACAAGCAAACAGAAGAGTAGAATGATTCATATGATAGTAGATTAACATTTCAGATATTGGTATGGACTAAATTTTAGTTTAATAGAGCTTTAGATGATATGATGATTAAATTCATTGTCAACTTCTCTGGATTTAAAATCACTTAGGAGACTAGTGATTTCTATGTGTGTCTGGGAGGTCAGAGAGGATTAACTGAAAGACCCACCATTGCCATTTCCAGGATCATCTTATAGGCTTGAGGAACAGAAAAAGCAAAAGGAAGAAAAGAGGATAGCTAATGGAGAGCAGAATCCCCCTTTCTCTGCTTCTTCATCTGTCATTGTATGAACTAATCTGCTGTGCTGCCTGCCTACTTCACACCATGAGAGAATGATACCTCTGAAACACTGAGTCAAACAAAACCTTCCTTAAATTATTTTCATCGGTTGCTTTATCATAAAAATAACAAAAGTACCCAACACAGAATTCTCGAGATAGAAATATTTATAAGTATGATATGTATATAAGTTATCACACATATATATTTTCTTCTTCTATCAGCCAGAAGTAATTATATCTAACACCAAGATCTTCTTTTCTTATACCAATATCCAATGAAAGGAAGTAGGAATTAGAGGATTGAGTTGATTATTGAACTGACTAGATAAAGAAATTATATATATGCTTGTCTTGGAGTAAGTTGAAATGCCATAAAATTAGGAAGTATTCAATAAATTTCACAGGAAGGAGAATACAAGGTGGCAACTTTTCAGTGTCCAAAGCTTGAGTTGAACAATGTAGTATTGGATTATAATACAAAGTATAAACCAAATATATGTTAATATTATATGTAAGTATATATATGTGATCAGAAAAGTCAACCATTTCCACTATCAAGGAGATGGAGCACAAGTGTTTATTTCTTAAGTATGGGCTGGACATCACAACTCCCCACAAAAAATAAAGTATTAGAAGGGAGAAAATAATAAGCTTAGAGTTGAGAAACCTAAAAAAATATTACCTTGTGACAAAGATTAACTCTGAACATAAACCATGTACTTTTGATACTATATACTTTAGCTTTGTGGTCTTAATTCCTCTGAAAACTTAATCATGAAACAAACATCAGATGAATCCAATTGACTGACATTTTACAAAACACCTACAACATTCTACAAAATTGTTAAGGTTTTTGAAAACAAGGAAAGTCTGTTTAATTACTTCATTTGAGAAGAAATTAAGGAGACATGATGACTATTAAGTACACTATGATGCCCTGGATGGAACCCTGGAAAATAAAAGGGATATTAGATCAAATCTAAGAGAATGTGACTCAATCATGAACTTTAGTTCATAAGAATGTATCAGTTGAACTTCTGTTAATGTTAATTTGGTGTGGCATGTGCACTATAGAAATAAATGACACCAGGGACAGGGTGTTTTTTTCACTGCTTTTCTGGAAATCTAAAACTTTTTTTAAACAAACAAAAAAATTGAATTTCAAATATTTGGGAGCAAAGCAATAACTCAGTACTACAACAATTGCTTAGCACATGTGAGTCTCAGAGTAAAAATTAAAACACGCTTTAATAGGACAAATAAAGCGTTGCATTAAGATATTGTTTACCCCAAAATGATGACAAGGAAGTATAAAATGTAAAGCAAAACCAGAGGAACATGTCAACACAATGATGAAGGAAAAACATTAATTCAACCCCTAAAATGATTTCCAGAATTGAATCGTGCTGTGAAGCTTCCCAACACAAAAGAAAAGAAGAAAAGTATGCATACAAAAGAAGCTGCGTTCACTGCAGTGACATGCAAAATCTTATCTGGCGCAGTTAAATGCAATGCTTTTGGAACGTCATGAGAGCACAATAGGAATTAGCCAAATAACTTAGCCTGCAGTAACCCACAGACTAACTTGTTTTTTGAAGAACCACATTCCTAAGTTTACACAAATCATGAAGCTTACAAAGATTTATTTTTAGTGTTCCCTTTTTCCAATAATGCTAAAATTGAACTTTTCTCAACATGAGCTACATTTTGAAAAATTACTAGAGACCCAAACATAAACACTCTGAATTCTGGCTTGTTTACAATCCTAAATTGAATCCAAGATTTCTCCTCCTCGAGGTTTGAGCCCTTGTTCTGATGCTTTACAGCTAACTTCCCAGTACATCCAAAAGGAGAAATTCTTACATGGCTACTACTGGAATAAAACGTTCAAAGACCCAGCAGTGCTAAGCAAACTTATGTAGAACTGTGTGGTAAGCTAGACTGGAACTGTATCATAGTGACAGAAAAGACAGGGTCATTGATGAGGCTGAAGAAGAGGAAACTAAGTGACATCAAATGATTATTTCACACAAAATACTTGTTAATTTGGATAAGACTAGAAATGTCTGTTGGTTTCTTGTGACACAAGTTGGCAGTCTTCTGGTTCTAATCGTCCCTGAAATACTTATTCTGTTATTCCTTTGGGTAATTATAGCTTTATTAGCCCTATTTATATTCTCATGTTGCATAGTAAATTATTCTCTTTGCTCCGTGGTGTTTACATCCTTCAGACAGTTGTGTCCCCACCCCCTTCTCCCTTAGTCATCACTTAGTTAAATTGTATAGACAAAATTCTTTTCATCTTTGCTCATAAATCAATCCCTCTTGCCCCTTAATCATTTCTGTTACTCTTCTCTGAACTCTCTCCAATTAATCTATATCTTTTCAGTTAATGAGTTTGGAGAAGCTGGATAGCCCAGGTGTGATCCTAGGTATGTTTGGTGTCTATGTGTTTGTAAATATACCCAATGGGCTTTTGTAGAAGGAACAAAATATAATAAACCAACAGTGCTTTTCTGCACCATGTTTAGAACTCCAAATGGTTAATTATTGACCAGTTATGGGTTTTCTTCAATGTCCATTTATCAAGTTTCAGCTCCTGTCACACTACAAAATCTATTATAGTCCCCACTGTTAAGCAGTCATAAATGTTTCCAGTATATGTTAAACGTACATGTATTTAGATTTAATCTAGCCAGTTGCTTCCAAAAGAACCTTATGTTTAATTCTTCTGGATAAGGTTTTTAAAATCAGTATTTTGCTACCAGATTTGACTGCCTTCACAAACTAACATGAGGTTTAGAAATGGTTTTGACAAAGCTGAAAGGATATTAACTCACTTGGCTGTTACCTTTGTAGGAAGTAGGTAAATGCATTTCTTAAAGAACTGTCACTTCCCAGGAATGGAAGTTATCTCAGAAATAGTCATTTATTTTTCTTTCTTTTGGGGGTTGAGGGAGAGATGCAGGGTCTCATATTTCCCAGGCAGAATAATGATATCTTTGCAGACTGTTCAAATTGCCTTTCATTTTCAGTATGAATCCAGCTTCCTTTAGCAGAAAGGATGAATTAGTTTACTCCTGATATTGGGAATTAAGTCATTTTGGTGCTAATTCATCCTTACAATCATTTACCATCTTAAATTTCCATTAATGTATATTTTTGCTAATACTTATTTGCCCCCTTTAATGTTCTTACAGCTATGAGACAGTGTAAAGCCAGTTAACACTAACTAAACATCTATACTATATAGAAGTCTATAAATTATAGACATTGCAGAATAAATAAGGAAAAACTTGAAATATATTTCATGCTTGCACAGGAGTCTGGGATTTTTTTATTTAAAAATTTCATGGTTTTTATTATTATATTTATTATACATGGTACTTTTTAAACATAAGGACCTTTTTATATAAGTATATATATAGTTTGTTGAACATATTTCCTCTATAATCCAACCATTCCATGTCTCTGTTCTCATTAGTTCTTTGTCCCCCTAGACAGTTTTTCTACTTGTACATATATGATTTTATGTATCTACATAAAATCTAGGAACCACAAATAAGAGAAAACATATAATATTTGTACTTCTGACACTGGCTTATTTTGCACAATATGATTATTTCTACTTGCATCCATTTTCCCTATAAAATTTCATTCTTCTTTATTTACAATGTGAATATACTTTGTCTATATAGTTTTTTTTTGTGAAGAATGGTGTTAGAATTTTGATAGGGATTGGTTTTTAAGGTGCACATGTGTGTTTGGACACACACACACACACACACACACACAAATACGTTTTCTTTATTCTTCTGTTAATGGATGCCTAGGTTGTTTCCATAGCTCACCTATGGTGAATAGGATTTCAGTTAATTAATATGCAAGAATCTTTGTGATTTGTTGACTTAAGAGTACTTTGGGTAAAAGCTCAGGCATGGTATATTTATGTTATATGGTAGACCTATTTTTTTAAGTTTTTTTTAAGACTACCGTACTGATTTACATAGTAGTTGGACTAGTTTATATTCCTACCAATAGTGTATAAAGGTTTTCTTTTGTCTAAATTCTATTAACACTTGTTTCCTTAATAGTGGTTGTAGAGGTTTGAATAAACATGGCCCCCATAGGCTCATAAGAATTCTTAGTCATCAGGGAGTGGCACTACTTGAAAGGGATTAGGAGGTGTGGCTTTTTGGGAAAGTGTGTCACTGAGGGTGGGCTTTGGGGTTTCAAAAATTCAAGTCAGTCTCAGTGTCTCTCTCCTCCTGCTGCCTAAGGATCCAGATGTAAAATTCTCAGTTACATTTTTGCCTGCATGTCACCATGCTCCCTGACATGACAGTGGACTAAACCTCTGAAACTGTCACTAAGCTCCAATTAAATACTTTCTTTGATAAGACTTGTCATGATCATGGCTTCTCTTCACAATAGAACACTGACCAAGATAGTTGCCATTTTGACTAGGTTGAGATAGAGCCTCAATGTAGTTTCCCCCCCCTCAGTCTAATAGACACTTATTGAGAGCATACTATACTGCAGCCCATAAGATATACATTAAAATGGACTGTAGCTTTTTTTAATGACTGACCCATCTCTCTAACCCACCAATGTAGTTTTTAAAAAGACTATTTAAGGGAGAAAATGTTATGATTATATTATAATCTCAAAAAATATTAATTCTTTGGGAATTTCATATATTTTGATCATATTCACCACCTTTCAGATCCACCCACATTCCATACCCTCAACTTTGTGTCCTCATTTTTAAAAACTCATCAACCATCAGAAAAACTTAAATTTATGAGTATATGAGCAGCATGAACTGGCTTCAGTGTAGTCTGAACTTGCATTTCTCTGATGGCTGATGAGGCCGCACATTTTTTGACCAGTGTACTGGCCATCTGTATTTCATTTTTTGAGAACTATTGGCTTATTTCATTACCTCACCTGTTGATTGGGACATTTCATTTCTCAGCTTTGTCTTTTCATTAACTATATATACTCTAGATATTGGTACTTTGATAGGTTAAGGGCTAACAAAGATTTATTCCATCACACAGGGTACCTCTTCACTAAATCAACTGTTTTACTTGCTTTTTAATTTCATGAAGTCCCCTTTGTTAACTGCTGGCATTATTTCTTGAGTAACTAAAGTCCTTGCCTATAATTGGAAATGTTTTCCCTACTTTTTTCTCTTAATAGTTTCAGAGTTTCAGATCTTTACTACTACACTACTACTACTACTAGTAGTTATTTATTTACATCTCCAATGCTGTTCCCCTTCTGATTCCCCCCTGCAGAGTTCTTCCTATACCCTCTCCCCTTTTCCCTAGTGGATCAAGTCATTGCAAGATTAGATGTATTCTCTTCCACTGAGGCAGCCCATTTAGGGGAAAGGTTTCCACAGATAGGGCAACAACTTTAGGGACAGCCCCCTGCTCCAGTTGTTGGGGGAACTGCATAAAGAGTGAACTACCTGTCTGCTACCTATGTACAGGGGGCCTTGGACCAGTTTGTACATGCTCTTTGGTTGGTGGCTCAGTCACTGGAAGCTTCCAGGGGTCATGATTAGTTGACCCTGTTGGTCTTCCTGTGATGTAGCCATACCCTTCAGTGCCTTCAATCCTTCACCTAACTGTTCCATACAGGTCCCCAACCACAGTCTAGTGTTTGGCTGTGGGTCTCTGCATCAGTCTCAGTCAGCTGCTGGGTAGAGCCTCTCAGAGGACAACCATGCTAGGCTCCTCTCTGCAAGTACAAGCATCAGTAATGGTGTTAGGGATTGGTGCCTGCCCTTGTAATGGGTCTCAAATTGGACCATTTGCTGGCCAATTCCTTCAGTCTCTGCTCCATCCTTGTTCCTGAATTTCTTTTAGACAGAACAGATTTTGTGTCAAAAATTTTGGTCTTTGACCATTTGAAATAGATTGTTATGTATGGTGAGAGAGAGATGGGTCTATTTTCTTTCTTTTGCATGTAGATAAATAGTTTTCCTAGAACCATTTATTGGAGACAATATCATTTCTTCATTGATATATATGTCTGTTTTGTTGCAGTGTCATGATGATTTTGTAACTGTCTCTTTTTAAACACAGAATGGTGTTTATAATTTGAAACACAGAATGGTGATACTTCCCACACTATTGTTGTTGTTTAGGGTGACTTTGGCTGTTATGCTTCTGTATGAACTTTACGTCTATCTTTTCTATTTCTGTGAAGGATGGCATTGGAATTTTGATTAAGATAAATCACATGCAGCCCAGGCTACACACTGATTATGAAGTTTAGGATGGCCTTGAACTTCTGGTCCTTCTGCTTCTATCTCCCAACCTATGTGATAAGAGTCATGTGCTACCATGTCATGTAAGTTTATGATCTTTTAGTAAAATATAAGGTATATGAAATCCTGCAATTGCCTTAAAATACATAATTAAAAATAATAGCATTGTTTAAAATTTAACTGGGTTTTGTGGTGTATGTCTATAATCAAAGCAGAAGAGAGAATAAGGTAAGAACTGTTAAATCGCTGAGTAATGCTAGGCTATATAACAAGTTCAGGGCTACCCTGTGTTACATAGTAAGCCTTTATGTCATGACAAAAGAAAACTGGATAACTAAAGTGTCAGGAAACTTGGAATAATAAGCTATTAACACAAAATAGACTAAATGTGGTATTACTTGACTAGAGGAGAAATGGGATTAGATTATTTTGTCCTCTGGTATGGGGTTTCTTAAAAAGGAGAGCAGCAGATAAGAATGGCACTGACCTGTGGAGCCTATTTATCTATGATAACTCTGCCTAGAAATGCATGCACTAGGATTTGGAACTCCCCTACGTTCCTGTGCTTCTGAAATGTTCTTTGAAGTTTAAACACCTTATTCTCTAAGAACAAATGTATACAAGGTAATAACTCAGTGGGAAGTAGCAACACATTTTAAAAGTAGAAATCATGCTGATTAAATTTGTAGGAGCTCCTTAAGGAGGTAAAGAAAGATGTGGCCACTGATACAGCTGTCTCCTTAGAGGTCTGCCAGAGTCTGACATACCCAGAGGCAGATGCTCACAGCTAACCACTGAACTGATCAAGGGGTTCCCAATGGAGGTGATAGAGAGAAGACTGAAAGAGCTGAAAGGGTATTTGGTCCCATGAGGAGAGCAACAATACCAACCAACCAGAACTCCCAGGATCTAAACCACCAGCCTGGGAGCACATAGGGAGGGACCCATGGCTCCAGCTGTATATGTAGGGGAAGATGGCCTTGTCTGGCATAGGTGGGAGAGTAGGTCCTTGGTCCCATGAAGGCTGGACACCGAGTGGGAGGGTAGAGTTCGAGGGTGGGGAGGTAGGAGTAGGGTGGTAGATGGGGGTACATCCTTATAGAAGCAGGAGGAGGGGGGATGGGATAGGGGGTTCCTGTGTGTGTGTGTGTGGGGGGTAATGGGGTAGGGGATAAAATCTGAAATGTAAATATAATATCCAATAAAAAAGATATGGCCACCGGGCGGTGGTGGCGCACACCTTTAATCCCAGCACTTGGGAGGCAGAGGCAGGCGGATTTCTGAGTTCGAGGCCAGCCTGGTCTACAGAGTGAGTTCCAGGACAGTCAGGACTACACAGAGAAACCCTGTCTCGAAAAACAAAAAAAAAAAAAAAAAGAAAAACCAAAAAAAAAATATGGCCAATGAAAAATCAATGGATTCACAATTTATTTGGGTTTTAGGGAGTGTATTCTTTTTTTTTCTATACTCGCATACCAACAATTGCTTAAAAATAGAAATGAATTAATGAAGAACTTGTACAACCAGGAAAACAATTTTAAGGACAGCAAATCAAGGAGCATGTTCTAAATTAAAGGTGTACATAACCTCAGGATTGGAAAAGAAGGTGTAAACAATGAGCACTTGTGAGAGCTATGTTGATAATAAGGACTGCCATCTACTGAAGTCCATTATGTACTATGCACCTTAGTAGGTACTTTCATAAAATGCTTCTTAAAACTTTACAATGAAAGCATCCACTAAAGCCAAAGAGTTCTGATGCTGCTAATGTCAAAGGGTATATGTAAAAGTAGAAAATTATTTTAGTTTTTACTAACAATTGACACATTTTAAATTGCACTTTATAAGTATATCTTATTAAAAGAATTGTTATTGTAAATTGCTTATGTTACATAAGCATAAATGAAAAATGGGGTCTTCTTCTAATGCCAAGGTTCCATATTTGATCTTATATAATTCTTTTACCAGCCCAAATATCATGGTAAATGTCTTTAATCTGAGCATTTAGGAGTATGTGCACATTAATGAAAGTGTCCATGGAGACCAAAGGACATCAGGTACCTTGGCGCTGGTGTTACAGGTTGTTGTAAGCTACTGGACATAGGTGCCTAGACTTGTACTCAGGCCCTCTGCAAGAGCAGTATGTACGCTTAACCACCGAACACCATTTTTATTTTAAAGTTTTATGAATTTAAATCTATTCATTGACTTATATTTTATCTTTTGACACAAGGTCTCATTATGTAGCCCTGGGTAGTCTAGACTTGCTATCTAGACTAGGCTAGCCTCAAACTCAGAAGCATTGCCTGCCTCCGCCTCCCAAATGCTGGGATTAACGGCAAGTACCATGATACATACTTACACATAAATAAAAATAAATGTTTTAAAAATAAAAATGATCAATGTTCTTACCCAAGCTCTGAAATATTCATTTACATATTATACAAATTGGGAGCCAGGGAGCGAATCAGTGTATCTGTCTTAAAAGCCTGGAGTTATGCATCACTAGTGAGACCAAGTATTTAACTAACTGGGGAAGAAGTGGAAAGCAGTCTTGCCCAATATGTTCATCTATTTATGAGAAGAGAAGCTAGGGAGAATCAGTGACAAGGAAGCCATAGAAAGAAATTAGAAGTAGGATCAGAATATATGCCTTCGTTTTAGAAACTTCTTTTTCCTAAAGTGTCCTAAAAAGGTTATCTATAGCATATACATATATGCGAACTTGTCATTGTATTATTGCTGATTATTTGAGGGACTTTTCCAGTAGATCAGAAAAGTTCTAGCAGGGTGAGCACTATCTTTGCTCCCTACCCCACCAGAATGACTAGTACATTAGGCATGCATAAAATCACTTGCACACAGACATGCAACTATTGTAATGCTGTTTTAAATCACACCTCAGAATCATAACATTATAAAACAAACAAAAAACCTAAAAAATAAGATATCTAATGAAAGAGAAGAAAATGTTAAACTTTCTCGTGAGTGAATAAGGTACCTACCCTATTAAGGAGGAGAATAATGTGAATTTATTAAACTCTCTTACCTTCTACTTTTAACCCAGCAATACCCCAAAACCACTATAATCCATTCTATGAAGACTTTGCTAAGGCATCATTTGGAAAGGTCACTGAAAAAAAAAAGGTAATAAACCTTTTTCTCCTTATGAAATGAAACTCACTGCTGAGAAATAGTAAGAACTTAAAACAATTAGCAGGAAGTTGAAAAATGTTTAGCAAATATCTAAGGGTAATTTAGGTGATCATATTCTTACATGTATACATACTCATACTGTTGAAAACCAAAGTTAAAGTTTGTAAGTGATGCTTGTTTATTTCACAAATACTTTTGGAAAAGAACAGAAAATGACTATGAAACTGTCTAGCACATAATAGGGGCTCAATAATTGTTAAAAGAGATACGCAACAATGACAAACATTTGTGCTGAAGAAAGTATATTTTACATTACCTAAGATTTCTGGGTACATTTTCATCATCATCATATCTAGGAATTAATTGGACTAGATACACAAGTAGGAAAGAAAGTCTAAAAAATTCATGTATATTCATAGATAAATGATAAATACACAGTAGTTTGATATAGAATAGTAGACTTTTAGATAACATCCTAAATTATAAAATGGTGCTTGATACTTCTACAAGGCTGAGTATTCCACTGGCTAGATGTGGAAATGGAGCCTCTACTGCTTCTACAAAGGAAACACTGACTTAAAAAAAATAATTATGATGTTTATTTTTGAAGTACACATATACAAAATAAAAGAATAAGTCTATTTGTTGTTTACTCTAATGGCACAAATAATATTTTGTAACGAGGCATAAACAAGTAGAACTCTATTTACCACAAGAAGTCCACTACTAACGTAATCAAACTCTTTTTAATGGATATTTGGAAGCAAAGGCAGATGAGAGGGGGAAAGTAACCACCCAGGGGAGCTTTACATACAGAGTATATCTGGGGCCTGAGAAGGTAGCTCAGTGGTAGAAAGTTGTCTGATATTTTCAAGACCAAGGATGAGATACCCCTTCCACACAAAAATGTAAACATCACCATTTGGTTGGATCTGAATGAAGTAGCTGTGGTGTGACATTTGGATTTACTGAATTTTATTTTTTGAGAAGAATAGTAGAAATATCTATTGTCAAAACAGCCTGTATAGAGAATATTGTAGCATCTCAAATTTGGAAGGGATCTTAGAACTCAGTTTTCTAAACATTTTTTACCCAGTGAGTCACATTAACAATCAGTCTGAGAGTTGGTCATCTAATTTCAGTTTAAATTCATCTACTGGAAATGAGGGTACTCACTAGCTTATCAGACATACTGCTGAAATATTAAATATTAAACTGTGAATCCCTATTAGGAAATTTGTTCTACACTAAAAAACCATCTCAATGTTTCTTCCTCTTATTCTTAAATATTATCTCATTCTAATTTTTCCTATATACACCAGGTTTTAAAATATATAATTATTTATGGCTATGATCTAAATATTCAATATGTAAATATTTAATACTTTTGTCCAAGTTACTGATAGGAATTTTAAACAGTTTTTTTTTCCTACAGATAGAATTTTCTATAGTAATCCACTGGATAACTCTCTCTAGGTCACAGCAAACAAAGTTCAACTAGCTCTAATACACCTCCCTCCCACAAGGATCAGAATTTTCTCATGTCCTCTTTTCTAAGTCTAATTTAGCAACACTATCAAAAAAGGATGCATCAGCCAGGTGGTGGTGGTGCATTCTTTAATTCCAGCACTCAGGAAGTAGAGGCAGGCAAATTTCTCAGTGAGTTCTAGGCCAGCCTGGTCTTCAGAGTGAGTTCAAGGACATCTAGAGAACATACAGAACATCTAGACTATCCAGAGAAGGTACATAAAGAGAACCTATCTCAAAAAACCCAACCAACCAACCAACCAACCAACCAAACAAACAAACCCCCCAAAATCTATACTTTCCTTACTGACTTATCCTCAGGGAATGAACTTGAAAGTTCCAGTGACAAACATTTTCTTCATTGTATACATAAAGCATTTCACTGAAACAATGCTTTTGGAATTTTGCTGATAGTAATTTCATACTTTGATCATAATTACAAACATGAAGGAATAACTATTTGGTGAAATTACAAACATGAAGGAATAACTATTTGGTGAAACAGTGGTGATAAAAACCTTGGGAGAAAGCGGATGTGCACAGTATTTACAAATCACTTCCAGCCTCTCAGTTTGAGAAAAAGAGGACTTTATTTCTTGTCTTTTGGAGCTTTGTCTTAAAATCTGGAGTACAGGTTAAATATTCCTCATTTGAAATTATGGTAGTCATAAAGCTTTCAAATTTAGGATATTTTTTAAATTAAGTCTATTTGCATATTCATACAAGATATCCTGGGATTGGAACCTAACATAAAATTCATTTGTTTTATGTATAACTGCTTGAAAGAAATGTAATACATTCTTAATATGCCAGTTTTTATTGTGAACTGTCTCATAGGTCAAATACAGAATTTTCCACTTGTAGTATCATGTTGGGTTTCAAATAGTTTAGCATCCAGTGCAATTTGCATTTCAGATATTTGTATCTATTTCATCTGTCTGTCTGTCTCTGTCTGTCCATCCATCCATCCATGCACCCATGCATCCATCCATCCATGCATCCATCCATCCATCCATCCATCCACCTACCTATCTATTTATATTTGGTGGTATGGGTTTTAGTCTGTAGACCTGAATGGCCTTGAACTTGTAATCCTCTGACCTCAGACTTTCAAGTGCTAGGATTATAGACTTATGCAAATACTCCTGTATATTTCATATTTTCATATTAAGGATGGTCACCTTGTAGTGGTTTTGTGATTACAGCTTCTTTCTGTACCCTTATCTCTAATTTGTCTGGTCTTAGAGACTAAAAAAAAAAGAAGATATAAATTTTCATACTTTTCATTTACTTTGAGCTTCAATTTTGTTCTTAATTATTTTATCCATGCCTTTCTATTTAGATGCGATTCTCATTGATAGAGGTCTGGGCAACTAGTACTGCCAGCTGTCACTTTCAACAGGATGCCAAGCAGGACCAGATCTTTCTTTTTCTTGCTTTAAAGAGAACTATTTTTAATTCTATTTATTATGCATACATTCAGAGGTCCTTAGCATTTTCATAAGACTCTGACCTCCGTTACACTATTCTTAGAATTATGTTCTTTACTAAAACTAGATTTGTGTAGTCTTTGTATCATGTCATATATGGATATATTAAAGAATGTCCTGTGCAGTCACACAGATAAATGATGTCTTTGTGAGGGGGTTGAGGAATGGAGAATGCCCTTTTGGGTGGAGTTTTAAATTATATATGCTTCTCTGAAAATTGTGACATGTGCTCATGTACTTTCTGGAGTGACATATGTCATGTTCCTTCAGGTGTATTGGAGCATAAGAAAAATAGAATGTGACTATTTTAGACATTTCTTTTCCTTATCTATTGTCCAGGAATTGGGATTGCTCAGTTCTAAAAGACTTCATGATTTCAGTACCAAGATGATAAAGCTATACTTCAGTCTAATTGTGGACCACATTTCTGTAAGGATGAGAGGCCATCATTATTACAAACCCCAAGATGCACATCCGCTTTCTCCCAAGGTTCTTATCACTACTGTTTCACTAAATAGTTATTCCTTCATGTTTGGAATTAGGATCACAGTAGCAATTACTTGCTTGAATTATTCTACATGCTGAGAAATGAAATTGTCATCAAGGCAACAAGTCTAACTTTGTCATCTACTTAGCTGAATTTTTTTCTGTTCTAAGTTATGCATGGAAATAGAAAAGAGATTGCTTTAGTTATAAATAT
Source organism: Arvicanthis niloticus (assembly GCF_011762505.2). Taxonomy (NCBI): domain Eukaryota; kingdom Metazoa; phylum Chordata; class Mammalia; order Rodentia; family Muridae; genus Arvicanthis; species Arvicanthis niloticus. The sequence continues at coordinate 53,874,981 of NC_047679.1, read as the reverse complement.
ATTTATACCTTATCTTAGCCAAAAGACTAAGAAGTGATGTATTTTTAAGACATATTATAGAGCTTATACTGCTGTGTGTATGTGTGTGTGTGTTTGCATGTTTGCCAATACCTTAGTTCATGGTGCTGCTATCAATTTACACTGGTGATTGGGAACATAGACAGAACCACTGTAATATATCCCATTATCCCAGATTTCAGAAGGTAATAATACAAATACATTCTAGAAGCCACAACATTTTGTGTCATAACTCCCAAATCAAAAGCATCACAAAATCCAATTCAAATTGTAGATGTGTCAGTGCAATATATATGTAGGGAAATGGAGAAGGTAGGTAGAAGCTTACAAATTTAACTTTAGGAAAGATCTTTCACAATATTATCTCAATGTTATGATTTAAAAATTACTTTTAAAAAACAGAATTACTCAGCTACATTTTGTCTTTGTGTTTGAAGATCCATTTTACTGCCTATAAACTGGAGGTAGAAAGAAGTTGTACTTTATTATGCAAATAAAACATAAATGGTAGTTTGAACTTTATAGGATATCAAACAAGAGACTGACATGACCGGATGTTAGTACATAAAATGCTTTGAACCAAAATACAACCTAGGTTAAACAGCAAAAAATAGATAAATGAATAGATGAATCAGAAATGAAGAAGACTTATTAGTTAAGAGAGAACTCTAGTGCCAGAAGAGAACACTGAAAGGGTTTCAAGACTAGGTGGTCAGAGAAATGTCTTCAGAAATAGAAAGGAATTTGGGGAAATACCAGATATACTTGATGTCAAATATAAATGCTCACAGAGAACTTGGTGATTTATCACTAAATAACCATAGTTCAGATAGCAGCATCTAATCAGAGCAAAGATAGACATAAACATGGGGAATGAGGTTGAGACTATAGACCAATCTAAAGCTAAGTATTAAAATGAGCGTGGTGGCACACTCCTACAATTCAAGGACTTGAGAAGCTGAGGAAGGAGAAAAGAGTTTGAGACAACCTTGGGCCACATAGTTCGAACACATCTTAAAAATTAATGAATTGATGGACAAATAAAATATTGAATGCCATTTATTGCTAAGTACTACTTTTGGTGTATGAGGTAATATACACCTTAATTTTTATGAGTAAAAATTAAGATAGACAAGGCAGTCTCCTCTTCTATTGAGCTTATAATCTAGAGAAATCAAACAGAAACAAAAACTGAAATCTTAGGCAGAGAAGGTTGGATTACATTAATAGACTCAGAAAAAGTGATCCAGGAAAAAATTGTCTTAATATTATGCTATATGTATATAATTTTTCATTTTTCATTTATTATTTACATGGATGGGTATTTTGCCTGCAGGTATGTCTGTGCACTGCTAAGTGTGCAGTGCCTATGGAGGACAAAATGGGGCATCAGATCCCCTAGGGCTGGATTAAAGATGGTTATGAGATACCATGTGAGTGCTGGGAATTAAATCTGAGTCCTTTGGAAGGGCAGCAAGTGCCCTTAAGTGGTGAGCCATCTCTCCAGCTCCACGTAGAATTTTTAATTATCATCATTTATATTGCAAAATTCTTCACAGAGTAATGTTTAAACTTTTCAAAGACTGAGAGATATCTATTAGGAAAAGATGCTAAGAGTTATAATCATATCATCACCCACAAAAGAAGATGGCCCTTGAAGCCTATTGAAGTGATACCAGAAAAGAAGTAGTACAAAGTCAAGAGATTCTTTTGGAAGCTTCCAACTTGTAAAATATTATAAAAAAAGAACATGAACTTGGGGGCATAGGAAGGTAGTGATGAGTCTGGAAAGTGCTACGGGTGGGGGGGGGGAGTAGTTTGAGAAAACTACCATTTTCCCCAAAAGGTGGTTGAGAATGATATGTAAGTATAAAGTCTGTAAGTATGAAAACTTAGGCATATGTTTCTAAGCATGAAGTCATATGGTTAGTTCCTGTGTTGAGGAGGTGGGCATAGGCAGGAAAGGATAATAGGACTGAATAATATACTTCATGTTTAAGTATACTGCTTTCCAGTTATCCTAGCTAGTGGGTGAGAGAGAGAGAGAGAGAGAGAGAGAGAGAGAGAGAGAGAGAGAGAACAGAGAGAGAGAGAGAGAGAGAGAGAGAGAGAGAGAGAGAGAGAGAGAGAGAGAGAGTTGGACAAAGAGTATAAAGAAGCTTCAGAAGAGAGAATGTAATTCTCAAAATGTGGTCTGTCAGTGTTTTTCATTTTAGTGTTTAAGCTCTCAAACTCTAAGTATTGTTTCAGACTGTGTTCAATATTATAAGCATTTTATAAATATTTCTTGATGTAAATAACTCAAATGACATATAACAAATGGACGAAGATGTGAACTCTAGCATACTTTATTTTTGTGCTGTCTTTTAAAATATTTTATTAATACTTTCAGAATTTCACACAATATATGTTGATCATATTCTCCCTCAAACTACCCCCCTCAGCACTTTCCAGGCCCATCACTACCTTCCTATGCCCCCAAGTTCATGTTCTTTTTATAAATAATCCACTGGCCTACATACTCCTGGCTATAGGGTCATTCACTGGAAAAAAAAATGACTCTCCATCTCCTAGAAGCATTAAACAAGGGGCTCATGAACTTTCTATTTCATTCTGGAATGCTTACTGGCTTGATTTTATGCAGGTCTTGCACAGGCAACCACTGCTGCTGTGAGTTCATGAGTGCAGTTGTCCTGTCATGTCCAGAACACACTGTTTTTGCTTAGCTCCTCTCAAACGTGCTGTTAGAATCTTTCTTCCTCATCTTCCTAGCTGGTCCCTGAGCCTTATGCATTTGATGTGATATAGATGTCCTATTTGTGACTGAGCACTCCACAGACATTATCCTATGCCCTTCAACTAGTTGTGACACTCTGAGTTAATCACAACCCATTACACAAAGAAACTCTTCTAATGAGGTCTGAGAGCAAGCATCTTTTTAAAAAATTATTAATGAATACAAGCTAAAACATTTAGAAGAGGCTGGACCAGATGATCGCAGAGGGCACTTTCATCTCTAAAGCACTTTGAATGTTATTAGTTTTGTTCAGAGGATTTAAATGGATAGTTACATGCATGTAAGTCGTATGCCAATTAAGCATTCTATTTGGTCCTGGAAGTAGACTAACAAATAGACAAATAAAAATGAACTAAGACCAAGGGATTATAAAATCTCTAAGTCATTCATGTTAACAAATCTTACAATTGTACATTTGTCCTTGTTAAGAATGACTTAAGATTTCTCTTTCACTCAGAATAGAGTGACCTCAATCTCTTCCAAAGGAACATAGAAAGCTGATCTTGAAGGTACAACACTTGTTTAAAATTGATTCAGAACAATAAAAGATTGCCAGCTCTTTGGGAAGAGAGCCTCCTCGGGAGAAGGGAAACTGCCAAATTTCTCAGCAGGGTCTTAAGTTACCAGTGCCAGTAATTACTGGATTTTACTCCAAGATCTTACAGTGGTAACTTACTGGGCAAAGTGATGGCTAATATTGACATTCCTTCAGAGTAAAATAAAAATAAAGCTTAAAATGTAGATGAAATCCTTTAAAGAAGCAATTAAAACATCAACAGTTGTTAAACTGCCAGATCAAATAACTCTGAATATCAAACAGAATTTTTTTAATGTTATAGCTTTAGAGTAAAAGGAACTCTGCCTTTGCCCCAACACGCAATATTTAAAATTGGGAGCAGCTTGTTGTTTCATTGCGGTCTGTTCCCCATGGTTCAGCATGTGGTTTTGTCTCCAGCAGGAATGCATCAGGGAAGGGGTCAAGCAGACAAAAAACAGTGAGGAAGAGAAAGAATCAATAGTCAAACTCTCTATCACCTTTTTGTGTGACAGCATGTTGTAAGAAGCTATAGCAGTCAGAGAGCTTTGTCAATCAGGGAGCCAATGTGCAGAGTGCTACAAATTACTTTGGTCAGATCTTTCTTCAAGGCAGAGATATGGAGTCAGAAGAGCTATAACCTATGAAATTGGGAGAAGGGACTTTGCTGGTTACCAAATCAACAACCTCTGACTGGCTTCTCAGTTCTCCATTTGCAATATCATAATTCCAAACTCTGAGTTCAATTATGGTAAATTCTAAAACTATGAACCTCATACTGATCAAAGGCATAATTCTGCAGATTTTTAAAGCCCTGGTCAGATACAAGCAAAGAAATTCACTTGGGAGATGAAATCTGATTTCATTTAGCATGTAGTATACTCAATACTTAAGTACTAGCTATTGTTGGCAGCAGAGGGATGAATAAGAAATCATTTTGCCCTTTAAAAGCCAGCCTAGTAGAGAGGAGAGAATGAGAATACAAGTTAAGCAGGTGCTCAGGTATTATGGAAATGTTCCGGGCTTTGTTTTTACCAGGATCCGGCATAAAAGCTGAGCTCTGCATTTCTTTTCTTTCATCATTTGCTGGGGCTAATTCTACCTTACCCTATTGAGTGTCATCACATGGACCCAGATCACTCCTTTTGTTCTTACTTCCCCTTTCTCTTGTCCAGTATCTTCAAGAACTCTATTGGTCCTTTTGTTCTATTTGTGGACCCTAAATGACTATAATTATGACTGACAGTTATAAGAGCAATGTTAGTGAGACTGCTATCCTTTTTGAATTGAAATCAGACAAAAAAAACCCTGAGCTATCAACACCTAATGTCCTCTGCAAGTGGCTAGAAGTGCTCTTCAGAAAGGCCCTCTTGAATCTGCCATCTCTCTCCAACCTGTAATTAATTCTACTGTTCTTACATTTTAGCATTCTGGTGTTATTTTCTGCTCAATTATATTTTTTTGCTTTAATTACGAACACCAAGTAGCATTCTTATGTAAACTGCACATACAAGTCTTGTAACAGGTTGTGAGCTAACCTGGGCACTTCTTCAAAGTAATAACATAGTTCTACAGGAATCTATAACAAATTAAATAGCCTAAAAATGATCTTTTGGAATAAAATCATAAACTGAGGTGTTGCCTATGAATGCAACCATAGTATCCCAATTAGTAGTATTTAAAGAATAGAGCCTAGCATGTCATTTCTGAAGTAACTGCTAACTGTGTCCCATTTTCTAGCTAATTTCTAATATAATTGTGGTGGGAAAACATCAACATCAAATTTGGAATGTTTTACTCCAAGCACAGTTATCACATTGTCTAACTAATATAAACCCTAACTATTATATGTTGGAAAATATAGCACCACTCTTCACAGAAAAAACAGGCATGACTAGAACATTATTGTTTCTTACTCTTTCTAAGTGATTTCTTCACACTCTGGAATTTCACTTGTAAAAGTACTTAGCAAGAGAACTGAATCTCCAGCAAATGTTCATTTCACCATACCGTACTGATTGACTAAAATAGCTTTTATATGACAAATACATTCCTCCCAAAGAACTGCCATGACAACTAAACCACTGGCTTCTGTGATTAGACTACAGAGGACTGATGAGTTACATATGACACATACAATATACAACTGCCATACAGACACCTCGTAGCTCTGCATTTGCAGGCAAGACACCAGGAAAAAGGCAAATGGGGATTCTGTACATCAGACATCTTTCATAGATTAAAACTCAGAAGCAGCTTTAGCTTTATGTGTTTAGTATTTGATATATTTGTGATGAAACCAAGGCATGGGGAATCAAAGAAATTTGTGCAAGTTGACATAATTAATGGAATTTGGATTTGAATGAAGGTAGTCTGTCTGTACATAATGACTGAGAATTTTAACCACCATGTTAGCGATAATGCTGCTGCTGATCATAATGAGAATAATAAAGATAACAAAAATAGCAGAAAACACTAAGATAATGCTGACTACTCAAGGCACTGTTCAAAATGCCTTCTATAAATTTATTTAAGCTTTACAATTTTAAGCTTTATTTAAATTTACAAAATAAATTAAGCTTTTTTTAACCCTATGGGGTAGGTACTATTATTGTCCCTTTTTTTTTTCACATAAGGAACCTTTGGCACAGAGATGCTTAAAATTGTCAACAGGGAGTAAAATATCTGTGTTTCAAATACAGGCAGCCTGGCTCTATTTTAGCACATTACCTCTTAACAATGATAGCTGTGGCAAACAGGCAAAATAGTAGAGTAAGAACTTAGAAAAATGACCCAGGATCAACTGCTTCCTGGTTCTGAAACCTTGTAAGATATATGACATCTCTTATCCTTACTCTCTGTACCTATGAAACAGGTCTTTTTTTATTTTTACTTACAGAGTTTCTTGAAGGATTAAAAGAGAGGATGTATGTAAGGTCTTTTTAGAGAATGTATATATTTGTATGTTTATATATTTATATTTTGTATATTTATATATTTATATGTATATATATTTATATAGTTATATATTTGTATGTTATTATTGCAGAAAGTATGTAGGGATAGTTAACCAATTATATACATATATATAATATATACTATATACAATATATTGACTATATCATGATATTTACTCTCTATATAACTACTAACTATATGTATAAATAGCTAGCACACATATTGAATTTCTAATAATCAGAAAAATGTTATAATTTCTTGGCCATCACAATGGCACACTTCTATAATGCCAGCACTTGGGAGGGAGAGCAGAAGGATCAGGAGTTGAAGGGTATCTTTGGCAACACAGTGAATTTGAGGACAGACTGAGATACAAGATATTGTTCCTCAAAAAAAAAAAATAAATAAATAAATAAAAGAGAGGAACCATGGTCTCCTTCCTATTTGCCATGGTCTTTTAGAAATCTAAAATACGCTATGATGAATGATATACTTTTGATGATATCTCAAATGTGGCACACGGACCTGAAATCAGCAGTTAGATTACGAACTGTTCATTACCAAACAATGGAAGAATGTTTTAAATGGTAACCGAAGTGATGGCAATCAGTGACTGGTATGATTAACAGGGACCATTTGATGAGGCCATCACAGCATGTGTAACCTATTAGATACATTCTTAATGTGTTCCTCACTGAAGCAGTGCCATTCCTATGATGAGCAGTAGTGCTACAGGAGAATGCAAGTGATTTTCACATATCTTCTTATAATATCTTCTTCTCAGGCTTCTTTGGATGCTACGATCTCACCTTTAAGGAAAGAAGCACCAAGCAGAGCTCAACAGCTCTATTCTTGTTTGTTTGTTTGTTTGTTTGTTTGTTTTGGTTTTTGTTTGTTTTTCGAGACAGGGTTTCTCTGTGTAGCCCTGGCTGTCCTGGAACTCACTCTGTAGACCAGGCTGGCCTCGAACTCAGAAATCTGCCTGCCTCTGCCTCCCAAGTGCTGGGATTAAAGGCGTGCGCCACCACCGCCCGGCTCAACAGCTCTATTCTTATAGCACAACAGCGATTCTTTACAAGTAAAATCATATTCAAGGAACACTTAATAATCATTGTAAGAGTAGCAACCACCAACTTACAGGAGTACAAATATCTGCCAAAAGCCTTAGTAAATGAAAGAGACAGAAAGCAAAGCAAGAGTCTTTCCAAGCATTTAAGTGTCTTTCCTAATATCTAACTCTAGGAACATACAGAATATGGTGATGTTGGCCACCTGACTGCTTCAAACGCACATGGTGAGAAACTGGCAGTGTAGGTGAAGGAGACAATCTCAGTAAGCACAGCATTGTAGGCTTAATTTTATTTTCATTAGATTGTTTAAATGCTGTTCTACTTTTCCTTCTGTTGCTGTGATAAAAACACCAGGAAAGAGTTTATTTAGCTCTAGGCCTTCAGGTCTGTCACACTGTCCATTACTGAGGAAAGTCGGGGCAGGAACTTAAGCAGGAACTGAAAGCAGAAACTGTGGGGAAGCAGCCCTTGCTGGCTGGCTCACTAAGAGGCTCACATTCGACTACCTTTCTTAGGTTTAGCCCACTTGTCTGAGCTTAGGGATGGTACTGCCCATAGTGATCTGGACCCTCTTACATTAGTTAGCAATCAAGAAGCCCAACAGATGTGTCCTTAGGCCACTCTCATCAGACAACTCTTCAGTTGAGGTTCGCTTTTCCCAGGCGACAATAAAACCTAATTAGGAAAATTACATTAAGTCAGAAAGAAATTCTGATAGTAATTAGAATATTTGTCAGACCCAAGAAACTTTGTGTTCAAATGGATTATTAAATAGAAACAAAGTTACTGACATACACGAAGCATGAAACTTTATGGTTTAATGAAGAAATGATTGCTTTATTATCTCAAGTTGTTCAAATAGAATTGTATGATTCTGTACTGATTTTTACCCCCATGTTCATGACCAGTATAAAATCATATCAGTCCAATTTAATCTATATTTGTATCTCATATAGAGTGAAAATTACTGAAATTCTGCTTGATAGAAGTGTTTTGAATTTTGAATGTCTTTTCTACTTCAATGGCACAACTGTCTATATATGTGCTTCCCAGGGTTTCTGTCTGCCCTGAATAAGTACACAGCAGAAACAATAAGTACACTCAGACACAATACACTAGAGGTTCAAATCTGTCTCCACAGTGGATGGCAACCTGAGAGGGTAGCCTTGGGGCCATGTTAGTCAGAGGAACTCAGCTAAAGAAAAACTTTTTGTCATTAAACACCCCACTCCCTTCAAGATGCAAATAAGTGGTGATTTAGGGATGCTAGAATTAAGCATTCTATGGTCCACTGCAATAACTTACTGCTGTGGAGAAGAACTAGCTCTGCTAGTAGTTAAGTAAAAGGAAACCCCTCGAGGATTAAGTGGAAGAGTGCACTTCATTTTGATAAATCTTTTCAACTAGCCGACCTTTTACCTTTCTGTATAACTCGATTTTTCTCATTTTTCTCTCTTGATATTTCAGTCAAATAAACAAAGTACAGAAGATTTACAAGTGAAGAAAAGGAGCATTTCCACTTTGAATTTCCTTTTAGATTCCAAGGTCTGAGCTTAAATACTTCTAGCCAAAGAAGAGTCGGGCCATTTTTACCCCATCAGTTCCACTCTGATCTTTTACTGTCTGTAGGTAGAGGAGGCCACATCGAGGTTTCTAGAAGCTCTGAATTCCTGTTCTAGGGAAAGAAGACAGGCAGAAGGTGGGGGGCAAAGGTCTGCCCTGATCATATTTTGCTACTTCAGATCTGAAAGGTGATTTATTTTTTAAACCCGAGGTTGCTTTTCTTTTAATCCACTGTCAGTTTTGACAAAGTCAAGTTCATTCACCTTAGGAAAAAACTGCTATTATTTTCAATGAAAAAACACATATATTACAGGAAAGAGCAAAAGCAATTAAGTTGAAAACCTCTATTTTGTCTTTTAAAATATAAGTTGTGAAGTTAAATAAGTATAAGAAAAATTAAACATAGTTTTTAAAGCATATGATTTCCTACTTTTGCCAAAGTTATTCCAAATAGTCGGTGGTGAACAAGCAAGGGCAAGTGCATGGGATATTTAAGGTATGAATAAGTGAGATGACATGATGTACCAACATGGTATGCTGGGAAGGACAAGAACTAAGAGATCTGATTTCTGGTTCTTCCTCTACCACTAATTTCATCTGTCTTGCCTTAGGCTAGGGTCTTAACTGTCCTCCATCTTAGTCTTTACAGCCTGTAAAATAAGAGTAAGCAGTCTCTAAAGTCTAGCTCCAAAATTTCATAAAATATGCTGTAATGCATTTCATAGGCTGAATTGTCTGTCTTAATTCATATATATTAAAGGGTTAAGCCTCAGTACCAAGCAGTGTGTCAGGGCTGATAATGTGGACCTGAATTCAGTATGGCTTGCATTCTCAGAAACAGAAACATCAGGAGTGCACACTCAAAAAAGAAAGATCCCATGAAAATGGAACAAGGTAGCCATCTGCAAGCCAAGAAGGGAAACTTCAGAAGAAACTAAAGTTACTGATACCTTCATCTCAGCCATTAGCCTCTAGAATTGTAAGATTGTTTTGTGGTAATTATCCACATAGCCTTAGCAAAATGAATAGCATATATTCTTTGTGTAAAGCCAAAAGTTTCTTGACTTTTTAACATCATATCATAAACTGTGTTCATGGTGATTTTGATAGAAGATCAATTTTTGTGGTTCTTCATTTCAGCATGTGTTTGCTTCGTATGTGCTTCAGTCAAGGGGACTGAAACACAGGAGTACAACAAACAGGAGGCAGGTAGGCACAGTCTATCAGCACAAAATTTAAGATTACATCTAAAGTCAGGGCTGATATCTTGGCCTGCCAGTTGGTTTGATATATTAATCACTATATTCTAGATCAGAAGATGATCATGAGGGTGTATGCACTAACTACTGTATAGTAATGTGTGTGTAAGAAGGATGGGGTATGGGAGAGGAATATAGACGGCTTAAGAAAAACTCATTACTATCACTGGAGATTAAATTTAAGTAATATCACTAAACTAGAGCTAGTGGTGGAACAGATTATCTCTGTTAGAGGCTATTATTTCTAAAAGCTAAACTGGACAATAAACAATAAACCTTGAAAATGGCTACTTAACCTTACATTGAGTATAATTCTGTACAAGTGGGATCACAAAGGGTTAAAGGTAGAAGAAACCTTAGACATCATCAGGTCTATGTTCTTTGTTTCACAATTCAGAAACTGAAGCCCCAAGAAGATGGAGCCTCTCCAAGGTAACACAGCAGTTTAGTCACAGAGCTAGGTTTTGAACTTTAAAAAAATTTTTTTCGGGGAAATTTTAATCAACATGTAATTTGTTTCTTATTACTTCATCATGCTGTTTTGTTTTGTTTTATGGGGGAGGGCAGGGATTGAGATAATGTCTCACTGTGTGATCCAAGCTGGACTCAAATCCTCCTGCGTCTATCTCCTAAGTAAAATTTCAGTAAGAGTACAGGTAAATGTTACCACACCCAATTATTTCTCATGTTCTTAAAGAGAATAACACAACGTTTAAAAGGAACTGTACTCTTAAATGTTTCTACAGACAAAAATAGCAAAGGTAAAGGAAACTTAGTATTTCTGTTTATTTAATTTTATAATTTATTTAGAACATGAGTTGATCAGAAGTGAAATCATAAATCAACGAAATGGAAACTCTGAGTGTCGGGAAATCAAGATTCTTGAATGAACTATCACAAATAGTTGTATATTCGGCAGGCACTCGTAAGGCTACCTTGCTTTCAGTATTATTTCTAAGTAAGGGTGTGATGGGTTGAGTAGTGATTACAAAACAACTACACCTATACTACAACCCTATAGCCTGTAAATGTGGCTTTATTTAGAGTAATTGTCCTTACAGATAGAAGTTAATGAACTTAAGATATATTATGGTGCATTTAGGTAAGTTCCAAGTCCAAATCCAAATCCAAATCCAAATCCAGGTGTCCTTATAAGAAATAGGCAAAGGAGAACGTAAGCCATCCAGACACACATGAGAAGATGAGATGAGGACAAAGACAAACCAACAGATACCTAAGGTTGCTAGCCTATCTCAGCAACTAGGCCACAGAAGCATGGCATAGACAGTCTGGAATAGTCTTTGAATTTGAACTTCTGACCTACAATAGTACACACACACACACACACACACACACACACACACACACACACACACATTGTTATTACCAAGTTCATAGTAACTTTTATGACATTCTTAGGAAATACAGAAAACAGAAGAGAATGAGAATGTGATTAAAGCTCCAGGAAGGTAACATAAATGAATGAAATTGACTGCTACATGTAATACAAGTGTAACTGTAATGATTGATGGGTAGGAGACAAGCACCTTAGCATCACAGACGACACAGTGAACGATGATCTGCACACTCCTCAGCAGCCAAGCAGCCAAGCATTGCCAGAATGTCTGGCTTTCAAGAAGAACTGACAATTTAATCGTTTATTTGAAATCTCTCCATATAAAAATGGGGAGCCTAATTTTAATGTTTGATATTAAAAATTGGTGGGCCAAATACTACATGAGCTCTACATTTCTCAACGAGTTTTATCTTCAGTTTTAAGTTCATTAATCTTAGCACTGAAATATATTTTCGTAAGTGGGAGACTGTTTGGTTTCCAGCTCTGTTGGGACAATAGTACCTATAATCATAGTATAAATGCGATAGTTTTGTTAGTTCGTTTCTAAAAAAGAAGTCATGCTATATAGTTTTTAATTAGTTTTTTCTAGCAATTTTATACATGTTTATAATGTATTCTGACAACTCTCTCCTCCACACCTTCTCTTACTGCTCTCCCATTTTACCTCCCTCCCATGCACAGTTGTGTGTGTGTGTGTGTGTGTGTGTGTGTATTTGAGACATTGGTTTCACTTTGTTTTATAGGCTGCCTTGGAATCTGTTATGCAATAATTAGTGATGCTTCTGCATCCCCCTCTCAGTGCTGGGATTACAGACATGGGCCAGCATATTTGTTTCTCCAAACAACTTCTTTTGAGGGAATTTGAAATTGACTAATTCAGAAATGTTTACTACTAAACTAAAACTCAGGAAGGACATTCTTTATGTGCAGTGTTTCTACCTACTGTCAGTCTTTTGAAGGTGAAAGACAACTGAATATTATTTCATATCTAACAACCTGAAACTAACCTGTTCTGCAGAAAAAGCATTCAGAATCCCAGTTAACTTTTTCACATTCTGACATTTACAAGTGCTTATCCAATAAGTGTGCATGTACCTTATAACTGAATTTGGCAGTTAAATTTTTTCTGGAAATGTGAAATATATTTTTCAATATCTTGTAGTCAGACAGTACCTTACTAAGTCTGTTACCATTGCCAGGGTTGGCCTGGAATTTCCTCTGTAGACCAGGCAGGTCTTGAATTTCTGATCCTCCTACTTCTGTATTCTGCTCCACGTGATCTGACTCTGAATTTTTCTAGACTGATTTTCACAGGTTAAAGCTATCTGTAAATTTTCTGTACTGCTGGAACTGGGAGTTATAGAACCATCAGCTGAGACTAAGACCTGGGATCTGTAGGAATTTTTCTCTGTACTCATGGTTGAAAAAGGTTCTTGACTATTCCCTAGGTGAGCAAGTAGATCTGCTCACAGACCATAGCTGAGAGAGGCTAGAGCTGATTACTAATGCAGTTTCAAGAGTCATAGTGGTAAGAATATCAGTGGGTCCACCTACTACAGCATGTGTCTCTTGCTGTGTGGACAGTTCTCCTCAGTGTACAGTCTCTGAGTGGTAGACTGTTTTCAATTCACTGTTGAGAGGAGCTAGAATTACATTTCAGGGCCCTTTGGGGATATCCCATGAGAACTGCCTGGTTGTAAGATTACAGATAAGCATGCTTGTCTCAGAATTTCTGTATAGACAGGCAAAAGACTGAAAATGAGATTCAGGGTTATATAGAGGTTCATGTGGGAGTGAGGTCAGGAAGTCTGATCCCAAAATGCAGGAGAATACCTCTCTTTGGATACTTGTACAAGCACAATTGACCTTGGACTACAACTAAGAATGTTTGATATTTCCAGTGGACAGGTGAGGTTTAATGTTAACAGGCTTGTCTTTTGAGGCACTAGTATATGTAACTCCTTCAAAAGAATCCCACCAGATGGTTTTAGTAGCAAGACCAATACCAAGTTGACTTGTAACAAAGCTTATTAGAAGACAGAGACTCAGGAACTGGGACAAAGGTTGTCAAGTCTGCCACCTATGCATGAATCCACCCTATTAAAAATAAGCTTCCCACTAAAGTTTAAACTCTTTCCTGAATTCTAAGGATCCCCCAAAGTAATTTTAATTGTAGTTGAGAATAAATTTTTGTTGCCAAGGGAGTATACTGCCACGTGGCTGATATGGCTCTCCTGCTCTGCCTTAAAAAGGAATAAAATTCTGATTCATTCCTCATCATGAATGAACATTGAAGATGCTCTGCTAAAGTAAATAAGGCAGCCACCAAAGGACAGCTATTGCAATATTCTAGTTATATGTGGTACCTCTATAAAACTGTAGAGAATAAAGAAAATGATGGCTGTCAGAGGGTGGAGTGTCTTAGAGTTAGCGTTTTAGTATGGAACAATGAAATAGTTCTTAGAAATGGATAGGAGAGATGGTTCCAAAATAATGCCACAAAACTATATGTTTAATGGTAAATTTTATGTTGCTTATATTTGCTACAATATAAATTGCAAAAAAGAAAAACAATTAGAAATTGGAACAAGGATTTGAATGGATGATTCTTTGGAGAAGATAATACAACAATCAAAAAGCACACAGAGATTTTTAATATCATTAGACATTTAAAAAACTGTGAGTCAAAACTTCAAAGAGATATCCCTTCGTATCCACTAGCCTGGCCATAATGGAAAATGGAGGCAATACTAATTGCTGGTGTTGGAGAAATTAAGATCTTCAATTGTTGGTGGCAGAAACACAGAAAGTTGCAGCCATTTCACAAAGAAGTCGGGCAATTCCCTGAAAAGTTAAATACAGATAATCAAGTAATTCCAACTGTGTGCACATATCCAAATAAACTGAACTAGGTATTTAATCAAAATGTAACTAAAAAAATAAGAATATTATTGTTGTATTACTTACAACAGTCAAAAGGTAAAAACAACTTCAATATCCATCTGATGAACACACAAAATTGGTGTAAGCATACAATGGACTGTTATTCAGCAGTAAGATACAATGGGATGCTGATAATGCTATCTACTTTCTAGATAAAGACTGAAAATGGTTTCTTTCATTTTTATATCAGTCACAAATGATCATATTTGTATATAATTCTATTTATATGAAGCATTCCAAAGAGGTAAACATAGAGATAGAAAGTATGTGTACATAGGGGTTGGAAACTAGAAAGGACTATTCATAGGAATGGGCTTTTTCATTGGAGTTATAAAACTTTTAAAATTAGTTAATGGACATTTAGGCTGGTTCCATTTCCTTGCTATTGTGAACAGAGCAGAAATAAACATGTATCTCTATGGTAGGGACCTTCAGTCCTTTGGGCATTTGCCCAAAGGTAGAGAAGCCTCCCTACTTATTCCCATAATGGTTGTATTAACTTATATCCTCACCAGCAATGAAAACAGGTTTTTCTTTCTACACACCCTTACATTAGCAGCATAAATGTAATCAGAGAAAAATAATTTTTATATATCAATTTAGGTAAAACTCTTAAATATAAACAATGAAGCACTTTCCTTAGAAAAATGATCAGTAAGGACTATGAAGTCCTTACGGTTTGTCCTCATGGTATTTCTCAAAGTGACAGTCATTTTAGTGACAATGCTATCTTCATACACAGCATTGCACTCCCCCTTGTATTTTTATAATAGTTATTCTAAGTGAGAAGAAAGATGTAATTTCAAAGTGGTTTCAAATGTCGTTTTCTTGATGACTAAGAATATTAAACATTTAAAACAATACTTATTGGGTATTTGTTTCTTCTTTTGAAAACTGTCTACTTCATCAGCCTATTTGCTGATTGGCTGTTTTGGTTTTTGAGTGTGTTTAATATTTATGGTTTTTATAGAGATCTCACTCTATCTGAGGTACATCTCTGGAAGGTTTTTCTTCTATTGTGCAGATTGTCTGTTCACTTCCTATTTAGATTGGTTTTGGTTTTATATAGTTCCATTTATTAACATTGAGGACTATTTCCTGTTTTATTTCTATTAGAGCCTTTTCAGAAAGGTTTGGACTATAACTTGAAATATATTTCTTGTTTTCTTTTAACAGCTGCAGGTTCTAAATTAAGGCTTATTTTAATTGAATTTTCTGCATGGTGAAAAGTCAGGATACAATCATTCTTCTGTAGTTGGATATCCAATTTTGTCAGCAACATGTGTTGAATAGGATGTCTTTTTCCCCCCAGTGTATGTTTTGATGTCTTTGTCAAACATTGGGTGGTCATCTGCCTTTAAAACAATTATTGTGTGTAACAATCTCCATTGTTCTATACAAAAACACTTAGATGCAGTCCATATTCCACAAACATACATACAGACATACATACAGAGAGAGTGAGAGAGAGAGAGAGAGAGAGAGAGAGAGAGAGAGAGAGAGAGAGAGAGAGAGAGAGAGAGAGAGAGAATATGTTAAATTGGCAAAAGAATTAAGAGAATTATATCGATTTGGGAAATAATATATAAGAAATTAAAATTTAAGCAATTTTCATATTATTATAGGAATTAATGAAAAAGGTGGACAGCACACCAGAAAAAAAATGTTTTGAAACATAATAATTGTTACAACTTGGATGTAAAATGTCCCCTATAGATTCCTGTGTTTGAACATGTAGTCCCCAGATGGTAACATCGTTTAGAAATGTAGAATCTTTGGAATGTGGTATCTAGTTGAAGGAGGTGGATCTCTGGGGAGCAGGCCTTGCGGTTTTATATTCTCTCCTTATTTTTTCTATTACATATCTGGTTATTGTGCCATGATGTGAAAATATGATGATTCAGACTTTCATGCTCTTGCTGTTTTAGAGATGTCTGCCACCATGCCTTCCTCATTATGATGGCTGATATCTTCTCAAATCATGATCCAAAATAAAATGAGCCATCCCTTTAAGTTGCTTCTCTTTTAGGCTCTGGGTCACAATGATGAGAAAAGCAATTGTTACAGAAAACTAGTATCAAAGTGGAGTCACTGCTGTGATAAACCTGCCATGTTCCCCCACTCCCACCCTCTTGCCTTTATAAATCACCATTTGACTATGGACCTTTCTATCCAGAGGCAATCCTTTGTCCCCCTGGAACAAATATCCTAGCCCCCTCCCTTGTCCTCTATCTCCTGTCTTTGTCTCTTATTCACTACCCTTTGTCCCTCTGGGACAAATAAAACTTATTTGTGCTAAGATCTTGGTCTTGGGGTGTCCTGAGCAAATGATACTAATCCCTTTAAAAATGCTGCTAGAAACATGGACAATGATGGCCAGGATCATGAGTTAGTCCTCCATTTTAGAGTAGGACCATCTGTTCTATGTGACGGTATGTTGGAAGTTGTGTGCAGCACCACCACCCTGCTGGAAGTGTGTAACTTAATTTTGTTTACAGGGTTCACAATAAATATTATGGCTTGAGTTTCAGTAGAGGTGTGTGTGTGTGTGTGTGTGTGTGTGTGTGTGTATGCAAGCATGCACACTTGTGTGCGTGTGTATGTAGAATATGCATATGTGTCTAGTGTGTGCATGCATGTGCGTATAATGTATTGCATGCTTATGTGCTTGTGTGTGCATGTGTTTATGGGAATACATGTCTGTGCATGTATATGTGGAGACTAAAGGCTAGCATTGGGCACCTGTGTCACTATCCACAGCATGTTTTGAGGTAGGGTCTTTAACTGAACCTGGAACTCATCAACTTGGCAAGACTAGCTAGGCAGTAGATCTTTGCGATTTTCCTGAGTCTATCTTCCCAGCACTAAGATTACAAGCTCACATGCTGCCACGTTTAAGTTTTTATATAGTACCAGGGATCCAAAATAACTTCCTCATGTTTCAAAGTAAGCACTTAATCAACTAGGACATTCCCAGCCCAAATTTTGAACTATAGGACACTGTTGGGAATATAAGGCTATGGGGATTTTTGAAGTTGGTGTCTGAATGTGTTGAGATGCCCATTAGCCTATGGGGTCCAGGAGTAGAGTGCTATAATTTGTATATGAAATGTTTCCTACAGGTTCATGTGCTTGATTGAACACTTGATGCCTAGCTAGTGACACTATTTGGGAAGGTTGAGAGCCTTCAGGAAGTAAGGCCTACCCGGAGGAAGTAGATCTCACTCTGAGACTTAGAACAGAACCACTTTCAACTTGCCACCACACTGTCTTCCACCCAAATGTGATGAGGTGAAGAGTACTGGACTCATGTTCCAGCCACTTTGGAGCTGGCTGTGCCACAGGTCACTGCCAGATTGGCATCCCTCAAGTCAAAACTGTGAGCTGGAAATAAACTTTGCTTTCTAAGTTGCTTCTTTTCAGCAACAAGAAAAATAACCAATACAATAACAAGAATGCCTTTAATTGTCTCAGGTAATTTTAAGATAAACCAATGAAGGTTGTACAAACTTTAATAGTAAGAGCAGAAAATAAGTAAGCAAAATAGAAGATCCAATTGCTGAGGAACGCTATCAAAAGACCTAACATATATGTAAGTATATTAACAAAAGAATTAAAAAAGAAATTAATATTTAATCATTTTAAAAACTTTTACAAAACCAATGAAAGACCCTAAAACATACATGCAAGATGTTTAGAAAATGCCCCAAAGGATAAATACCATTTAAAAACATATAGACATATCAAATTTTTTAAAATTACAGATAAAATCTTGACAGTACTTAAAGGAATAAAAAATATAATCCTATGGGAAAACAAAAGTGATTATAGCACATATTGTTAGAAACTATGTAAGATAATGGAGTGACACTTAGTACAGCATGGAACAAAAAACAAAATAAAAATAAAAATCTGGTATCCAGAACTTTCTGCCCCACCAAAAATATCTTTCAAAATAAAAATTAAATAATACTTTTTGTTCAGACAAGGACCAACAGAACTCATTCCAGAAAACCCTCATGTCACTAAATGTAGAAGGGAGAAAAAAAATCTTAGATAGAAGCCTGGGTCTAAACAAAAATGTTCTCTGGAAAATGTTTTAAAATGCTTGTAATTTAATTCCTTTAAAAAATATTACAGAATACCATTTCCTGTCTAAAGCATTTGTAAGTAGGTCCTGGTTTCAGATAAGGTAGGGTTACTATATTGTATCCTGTCTTTTCTACTAAATGTCAATATAAAATTACACAGAAAAAATAAAGCAAATATTTGAAAACTGTAAGAGATAAAGGGTACCAGAAAAATAAGAAGTCCAGAATTCTTAAGTATCATCAAACTAGAGGTAACTTAAATGTTTCTTCTGGCATCACACTCTGAATTCCAGGCAAGTCCAACTCCAAATATGGGCTCCAGGTACAAAATGGGAACACTCCCAGAGTTACCTAGTTCTATTATTTTATGGAAAGAAATTTTATTTTACATACAAAAGGATGAAGCTGCAACAATTTCCTCTTCAATTGGAGAATTAGATTTAAAGATCACATTTGGGTTAATCATGGTGCCTAGGAAATGGGCTTCTCTGAAACACCATAGAACACATTTTCCATTCTCTTCAAAGAAAGTTACTTCCTCTGCATGGGAACTGATTTGAATTGTGAACTACAATAACAACCTAAACTATATCCTCAATATTGTAATAGTGGCACGAATATCTTGGGGTACCCAGCATCTCACTTGATGTGGGTTAAGTTCTGCCCAATAATAGGGAATTCATGTCTGATACTTAATAAACCTAGCCAAGAACCTGTGGCTGGACAGATCATAGACACTAGAAGAGAACCTATTATTATCGTTTTGCTAAACAAATAGAGGATCCAACTCAAATACCCTTAAATGCATACAGATAAACACAGGCTTCACTTATGTCACTTTTCAAAGAAGCTTCATTTTGTAGCAGACATGGGCTATGACAGAGATCTGTAACTCATTGAATGTAGGAAATACAACCCCTTCAACTATTACTAATGGAAAAGGATTCAAAATGATAGTAAGAGCCAGAGGGTAAGGATGCATTCAAGCCCTTTGGATATTAAGGAGATGCCACATCCATGAGCTCTAAATAGTGTCTTGTGTGCACAAGATCAACAGGAGACTACCCTGATAGACATTCAAACATAGATGAAGTAAAGGTTCAAAAGACCCTACTTCCTACTTGAAGATCCATAGGAAGCCAACAGCTTTTGAGGGAGGGACAGTCAGTTTTCTTCAGGGATGAGCCCTTTGATGAGCCCATGCCAAAGTAGTTATCCCTAAACTCACATACATATGGACAACCCTAACTAGATTTAATAACATTTATAGAAGAAGAGGACATGAATTTGAAAGGTAGACATGCACAGATACTCTGAGAGGAGTATAGGGGGATATGTAAATATAGTCTGCTCATGCATAAAATTCTCAGAATCCTCAAAATTTCATGTATAAAATCCTACAAAATAGGATGCTATAAAGTTAATTTCATAGCTGAACTTTGTAACCTGTGCTGGAGTTTATGAAATAATAATACCTGTCTTTAAAAGGCAAATAAGAAAAACCTCTAATTATAGTCATATAACATTTAAAACTGACTCCTGGAGCTGATTCATATATTTTGCAGTTTTTAAAAATTACAATCAGTACCCCAACATTTTTTCAAAAGTACAATGGGCAAAGGTTAAAGGAAAAGATAAAGTCATAAAATAATAAATTAGAACATGTAATTGTTCCAGTGGGAATTGCTGGATCCACTTTTTTTCACTGAGGAGATTACAATATCTGTGGTTTCATCTCCATCTTTTCTGCTGTTGCTCTCCTTTCTGATTTACAAAGGGGCCTCATTCCTCCAGCCAGACAGCTACAACACCAAGTTGAGAAGCTCACTTGTCATTGTTTACTTCTAAGAATCCTCAGGAACATCTGGTTCCCAGCAGCCTGGGCTATGAGTTTGTCTAAAACTGAAATGCACACAGCTGAGCACAAAAATATGCCCACACATGCAATCACATACACTTATCTATAAGCATACTTACCCACCAAAAGCAATGGCTCAACTTTCCTGAGACATTCTTAAAAGAACAATAAGCTTCCACTTTAAAAAAAGCTTTCAGTGTAAGAGTTGGTCTGGGTTTTGGTCTGATACTTACAAAGAAGATACTGAAAATGTTGAATCCATTCTGAAACTGGGGTTGGGAAAACTCAAGTTAGCTATCCTTTTCCAGTATTTTTGGTGTCTATGCATTGTACCCTCATGCAGAATCCTCTGATCTGACACTGTGAAGCTTGTTATGACTCCAAAAATGTGGGTGTGGGAGTGAAAGAAGAAAATAACAAAAGCAACTCTTCAAAGAACGGAGATCTCTTAGTAACATTAAACTTGGGAATTAAATTGTAAATATATGGAGTATGGGTTCACTTTTACTTTGAAAGCTGATCTACAGACAGATACTGGAGTATGTTTCCGGGTTCCATTTTGAGAGACTATATGAGCTATTACTACGATTTGCTACACAGGGAATGTACTTTCTATTTTAAATACAATGCAGAAGCCTGTAGAATTGCACTTAGCTACATGCATTATGATTTAGGAAAAGCTTAGTTTAAAGACTAATTATTTGATCAAAGACACCTAAAAATGTTATTTATGGTTAAAACTCTGTTCATAATTCTACAAGCACTTAGAAGAACCCTTGCTTTTCTTAATTTGTTAAAAGCATCAACCCTCCACGAAAAACAGGAAAAACAAGTACAAATGGAAGGGAACACAGTTTGATTTCTGTTAACTTATGGGAAAGGCTGAGAGCTAATGGATTTTGAGGTGCAGATAGAGCTTTTGTGTGAAGAACATGGACTATTGCCCATGTGGGCAAGTCAGATGGAATGGCCAGTAATTCTGGCTCCCTAATAATTTTTGAAATACAGGAGATGTGGTGAGGACACAAAAGCCATATGAGTTGGGAGAAATAGAAGACATATCATATTCCTTTGTGGAAGTATTTTTTAGGCAATCATTTGTTTTTGAGAAATGTAAACAATTCCTGCTCATAGGGAGAGGAAACAGATTATACTATTATATAAAAAGTTAACCTTATACCTTTCAGTAATCAGTTTAATAAGACATCACCAATATTGTTTATTTCTAATATTACAACTTGTTATAAGGGCTGGCAAGATGGCTCAGCAGATAAAGGTCCTTGTCATGAAGAGTAACAATTTCAGTTCAAATCCCAGGATCTACAAGGTAAAAGGAAAGAACAGATTCTTCATGATTGTCTTCTGACCTCTACAAGTATGTCATGGCAGGCATGTGTGTTCTCTCTCTCTCTCTCTCTCTCTCTCTCTGTCCCCTTCTCTCTCCTTCTCCCTCTCCCTCTTTCTATCTCACACACAAATAAAGAAATATTAAAAAAACATTTAAAATAGTTCTAAAGGATGATGGTTATATGAATATGAGCCCAGTACACGTGAAGAAGAGGAGCATGAGTTTGGGATAGCCTAGACTACATAAGAAGTCTAAGAGCATCCTGAGCTTTATAGCAAGGCACCAAACATGCACTGCTAGTGCTCATTTCCACCAAATCAAGTTGGAAATTACTTTAGAGGTGACAGATGCCTCTTTTGCCTAATGGGCACAGGTTTATGTACTTAGAGTTCACTGAGAACAGGCAATCAGCATTTCTACTGAAAACTTCAGGATGTTGTAACCTCTATGCCAAAATGAAAAGAAAACTTTAACTGGAGGCCAATCCAGCACTCAACTTGTACCTCCTTAGACCATGTTTAATCTCAGACATATGTAAAACAGCAGAGCAGCAGAATACAAATCTAAACAGTCTTGAACACACACTTGTTGCTGGTATCCTCTATTCACCATCATGCAGCAGTTTGGAATGAGAGACCTAAGTGTACATAGCAACTGGCCAACCCTTGTATTCTTAGGTTGTGCAGACAGCAGTTATGTTCTGCTCATGATGGGAGAACTGTTTTTTACATTGGAATCTAGCTTACTTGCCCTAATCTGTGGAGTATGCAATGCATAAGGAACTACACAATTTGAGAGATCTCTCAATGGTAACTTATAAAACCTTTTAAAAACAAAAATCAATGCTGAATTAACTTTAGAGAGAAATAATGATCCAAATCCTCTCCCTTCAAGTAAAGATCCCTGAGCATTGTAAGTACAGTAAAGAAAGCTGGGGCAAAGAACAGAAAAATTGGTTTGGATGGGTGAGAGAAGAATATAATGTCAGGGATCTGAAATCTAGCTAAGCAACTGTGGCAACCAGGCTGAGAACAGAGCCTTGATGTGCTGCTGGTAGGGGTAGAACTAATGACCAAATCTCTTCCAAGACACTCAGTGTTAATCTTAAAGAAAATCACAGGATCATCATTGCTGTCAATGATGCTCCTTGGAAGGATCACTATGACCCTGCGGGCAAGGCCTGGGGCACTTTCCCGTTGTTATGAAAGGCAGTACCTAGTAAGATATGTGTATATGGAGTGAGAATGGGGTACTGGGAAGGAACTCCCTCCCCTGAAACTACTTCTCAGGATCAGCCTCTAAGAATTAGCCTTTAAAGATTTTAAGGACAAAAAGAATTTATGTAGTTGCAAGGGTGCAGCCAAATAGGATGTTGAATGTCTTTTAAAATTAATTAATTAATTAGTTAGACAGTTACTTTTGTGTGGTGCTATGACATTCTGTTTAGTACAGGGTGCCACAGTGGTCAGGCTTTGTTATCATCTCCACTTGCTCTCCTTTGAGAGGCTAAGATTTTTCTACAGATGAGAAAGTTAAAGTTGCCCAAATATACTCATTTCATTGATGAGGGCTTAACTACTACATATTTAGTAGTTGAATACTGGCAAAGAAGAAAACCTCAGAACTCAAAGGCTCTTTGGGGAAGTAACATGACATTATACTTGGCTGTTGTTCTGTTTTGTATACAGAGAGATTTCTTCAAGGAAAGCAAGATTATGATCTTTACATAAATTGAGCAGGATTGAAGCCAGTGAAATGGCATCTCTTCGCCAAGATCTCATAAACAGGTGAAAGCCAGTAAACTATCCATCCTCACATCACTATTTCTATTCTAAACTAGGTACACCAGGAGACTTGTCAGGACAAACAGATTAACAAAAAACATCCCTAAGTTTAAGTCTTAACGATAGACTCTGACCCCTTAACAGAGGCATTTATCTGTACTTCTAAAACCACCAGAGTAATGTCAGCCATTGTCTTCCACTGTAAAGGAATGTAATGACAAATGGAGAATATTTAACTGTTTTCTCCAATGTAAACAATCCTTGTTCCCTTGGTACTTCTGGAATAAAAAATGCTGTTTGTAAAGGCTGATGAACTAAAATAAAGCGGGGGCACCAAAAGAGTCCCTGCATATAGTATTGTTACTTCAAGCACTGAATGAAGAGTGAAGATCCTCCATCCAAGTATACTAAACATGCCACAGTAGGAGGCAGAGGGGTTGCTGAAGACAACAGACTCTACATCAGTGCTTCTCAACCGGTGGGCCATGACCCCTTTGGCAAACCATTATCTCCCCAAAAATGTTTACATTAAGATTCATAACAGTAGCTCAATTACAGTTATGAAGTAGCAATGAAAATAATTTTATGGCGGGGGGGGTCACCACAACATGAACTTTATTAAGGGGTCACAGCATTAGGAAGGTTGAGAACCATGGCTCCCAATGCTCCCAGTAGCCTTCCTCTTTGAAAGGAGTCTAGCTCAATGTGAAAGAAATTTTCAGACCTTATATTCATTTCTGTCTAATTTTCTCTGCATTTTCCAGTATAAGCCCATCTTTCCCTCTGATTTATGTATCACCATATATACTGATTTTTAAGCCTGCCATTCTAGGTTTTTATGGATAGGATTTCCATTGGTTTAGTTTCTGATCAGACAAGTCAACACAAATGATAGAATACAGCCACTGAGGCAGAAAGTCACTCCTGTCTTATACTACATGTACCTTGAGGATTTTCTGGTGTGCAAATGGCAAGTTCATGTTCCATCTCCTTTAGCACACCACTGACAGCATGGGGGTGTCTTTTTCAACACCAGTTTTGTCACAAGGAATTTACATGGCTATACTCAGTTGTTGGTGGAGATACTTCTCCACTTTTTGTATCACCTACTCAGGACAAGGATGAGATATTTCTTGTCACAATATGGTCCTTTGCTTGTCCTATGTGTAAGAGAGCAAAGCTTTCCAAACTCCAAAGTAATTAGGTCAAGAAACTAGAAAAAAACATTCCCTTGTCTAAAAAAAATGAATGACAAATACAAGTGTATTTCCTTATATTAACTCAATAGGACAAAGAAATTGGTCTATATTCCATTTGTTGTAGCTTGGCTGGTCCCATTCTCATAACCAGCGCAATGTACATTCTCTCTGTCTCTAACTGCCTGTCTGCCCCCTCTCTCTGTCTCTCTGTCCCTCTGTCTGTCTCTCTGTCTCAGTCTCTGTCTCTCTCTGTCTCGGTCTCTGTCTGTCTCTGTCTGTCTGTCTGTCTGTCTGTCTGTCTCTCTCTCTCTCTCTCTCTCTCTCTCTTTCTCTCTGTGTGTGTGTGTGTGTGTGTGTGTGTGTGTGTGTGTGTGTGTGTGTGTGTGTGTATGTGTGTGTGTTAGTCTGTTAGTCTGTGTGTCTGGTACTGTGGTGGAACCCAAGGCCCCACACATGCTATGCAATACTCAACCACTATGGCATACTCCTTGTTTGATTTATTTTTTAATTGAAAGTACAAACTCCCACATTTTAACTGTTTCTCTTGTCTAGAGGACAGTCCTGATTGTTAAGAAAGCTAATCACACCAACACATAGGACAGTAGACTACAGGAGAAAGAGATGAACCTGTACATCATGGACAGAACTTGATGATGGGCACAGAAGAAGAATCCATATGATGGTAGAGTGAAACTATGGCAGCAGAAACAGGAAGTTGAGCACTCACATCTCAAACAGCAAGGAGACAGCAGAGTGAACTGGGAATGGACCCTGGCTTTTGAAACCACAAAGCCTGCTCCCAGTGATGCACTTCCTCCAGCATGGCCATTCAAACCTCCATAGCCTTCCCAATTTGTCTACCAACCAACTACTAAAATGCCCAAGACAATGGGGGGGGGGGGAATCTCATTCCATCAGTGTGTGTGTGTGTGTGTGTGTGTGTGTGTGTGTGTGTGAATAACAAAGACAAATAAGCAGAATTCAATTTTTGACAGGGAGTTGGGGGCAGTGGAAATAGGAGAGGTTGAGGAGAGGACAGGGAAGAGAGAAAATGATGCAACTACATTTTAATTAAAATAAAGAAGTATCAAATAAAGAGACAAATAGATAACTAAAAATAAAATCTGTGTAACCCTCATTTTGGCACATAATTGCGGGAGAGATAACTCAGTAGGTAAAGTGTTTGCTGTGCAAACATTAACACCTGCATTTGATCCCCAGCATCGACAGAAAAAGCTGGGTGTGGTATTTTGCACTTATCTTATCACTGGGGATTAGAGATACATTCATCTCTGGGGCTCACTAGCCAGCCAGCCTAGCCTATTTGGTAAGCTCTAGGTTCTAGGAGAAGATCTGTTTCAAAACAAAACAAGAACAAAAACAAATGCACAGCACCTTAGGAACAATACATGAGACTTGTTTCTAGCCTTTGAATGCCTGTGTGTGCGCGCACACACACACATCAGAAACTGATACAATACCAAAAATGTAATCTCTAAAAGAGCCAAGTTGATAAACCTGATTTCAATAAAGTTCTTTCTATGACAAACCAGGTGGTGGTTCATGCCTATAATTCACATTTAATAGGCTGAAGCACGAAGATTGGTAGGGGTTTAAGGTCAGTCTGGGCTACAGAGCAACAAAACTGTTAAATAATCCCACTGTTTAAAAGTCACTTTTAAGAAAACAAGAGTTTTCTTAAACAAAATATATATATATACATCATATGTTTTTAAAGGGTTTGATTCTAACAAGAAAAGCAGAAAAAAAACAAAACAAACAGTGGACACTCAAAACTCAGAATAAACAAACCTAAAAATTAAAAACTAGCAACAGAGATAAAACTAGATTTTAAAATGTTTGAGGTTATTATTCATGAAGTAGGAAATTTTGAATGGTATTGTACTAATAATAATGTTCAACAAAAGCTAAGAATTTAGTGCTGGAAACAATAAAGAGCAATAATATCTCTTACGCATTTCTTCATAGATATATAAGTAGTATAATCATTTTGGAAAATAGCTGGTATTTCCTTCTAAAAGTAAGCACACATTTTTCATACAATCTAGTAATGCTACTCCTATGTATTTACAAAAGAGAAACGACAAGTTATGTTTACAAAATCCCATGCATGGTTACTTATAAAAGCTGTACTTATAATCATTGACAGTTGGAAACAGCTTGGGGCTAGGAAGATGGCTCAGGCAGTAAAGTGTTTGTCGTGATGTGGTGATGTATGCTTATAATCCCAGTGCTAGGTATGTGTAGACAGGGAGATTCCTGGGGCCAGCCAGTCTACATTAATTGACTGGGGAAAACACCCAACATTGTTCTTGGGCTTTCATACAGAAATATGCACAAATACCTACACAATATACTCCCCAAAATATTGAAAACAGTCTAATTATCCTTGAACTGATAATAAATGCATCATATGCATAAAGTGGATTCTCATTCAATAACAAAAATAATGAATAGTTAAAGTACACAATTACATGGATGGACCTCAAATGAATTATGTTATGTGAAAAAGCCCAATGCATAAAGCTATATACACTACGTGTGTGCTTTTAAGTTGGTCTAGAAAAGGTGAACCTATAGGTAAAAGGATAAGTTATGAAGTTATAAAGGATGACTGCTTATAAAGTATAAGTGTAAAAGTTGTCCATAAAAGGGTCTTGACAAAACTTACAGGTGATGGGATAATTTTATACAACTATTGCAGGACTGATTACATGGCTCTATGAATTGTTCAAATATCAGAATCATACAATTAAAAAGCTAAATATTCTGTATGTAAATTATACCAATAAATTAGGCATTAAAGATAATAACAGTGAAATAGAGATCAATTAAATTAGCTCTTTCCCAGCAACTATTTCATATGTGAGTGTGTAGAAACAAATGAAGATTTTTCTTTAAATACTGAAAATGAAGAACAGAAAAAGCTTCTTGGCTAGGGTTGCAACTTTGTGTTGACTTCCCCTTCTTTGTCTGTGCTGAGATTTTTGTCTGGTTTGAATCTGTGCAGGTCTTATACATGCTGTCACAGGCTCCATGAGTTCATATGGGCTCAGTCCCTCTGCGTTTAAATGATGATGTTTCCTTGGAGACATCCACAACCTCTGACTCCTATAATCCTTCTGCCTCCTTTTCCACATAGATTCCTGAGCCTTGAGAGGAGGGGTGTGATAAAGAGCTCACTTAGAACTAAATGTTCCAAAGTCTTACTCTCTGCACATTGTCCAGAGAGAAAGAACACGAAGTTGGGTAAATATTCAGATGAAGAGGAGTTGGGGGAGGAAAAATAATATAATCAAAATATATTATATAAAATTAGTTTTAATAAGCTAGTTCCAGAACAGAAGAGAACAGAAGAGAACAGAGCAGAAATGTCAGGTCAATCCGTTAGTGTTTTAAGACAATCAAGTAAAATGATAGTGCTGTACCACTTAAATGCAACTGTCAGTTTTTGCAAGGATAGATTAGGGTTATTCCAAAAACAGGGTTTCACTATGTAGCCCATGCTGTCCTTGAACTCCCACTCCTCCTGCCTCCAATGCCCAAGTGTCTCAATTATAAATGTGTGCCATTACAGCCAGCTAATTCCATTTTTACCATCCCAAAATACGTATTAATCCAATATTAAATATATTGTGCAATTATCTCATCTCTTATTCTGTATAGAATCTATGAATGTTTAGAATCTATGAATATATGTGTACATATACACAAATAAATATACATATATACACATATATGTGTATTGTAGAAATATATACATATACATACATAGCTTTGTAATTGCCTCTACCATCCAATGTCTTTTCTGTTCTGTATGAGTGATATTTAGCCTATTTTTAGGATTTAAGGATTCCTCAACTATCTATTAATCCTTGACTGTATGCCCATATTAATGGATTGACCATTAAAAGGCTGATTAAAACATGCGTGCATGGTTGGAGCTGTCAATGGATTATCATTCTGTGGGAGTATTAGGAATAAGCTGACATTTGTTTGATTGGGGGTATATATACCAGTATTTAGAGCTCTTTTCTCTGAATATTGAATTTCTTAAGATTCATTTCTTTTCCTACTATATAAGAAATGGAAAAGAGGTTGAAGGAATATAATTTAATGCACACCATTTTAAGAGAAGACTAGAATCCAGTTTGCCATCTCTTAACAAGGAGATTTCCACCTAATTGTTTTAGAGACTAAAGCTCCATTCTCCTTCCTAATGGTGCTAGTGGTGATGTGGTTTGTGTGAAGGTGAAGAGCCTTGAGAGTTCAGCTCTCTTATATGTGGATTTAGACCAGTGCTTTATTTTCAGCCTTGAACATCACTCTAAATTGTAAAAGCTAATGCTTGAAAAAAAATCTCTCAGAGAAAAACTGGCTCCTTTTAGTAAGTATCCATTGTGAACTCATTTATATTATAATTATTCTATTCTGCTAACCTAGTTGCCACTATGTGGTGGTTTGAATGTAAGCCCATGAATGTTTATATTCCTTCACTCAGTATGTGAAACCTTATATTTCTCATGTGTGAGTTGGATTTAATCATCTTCTTCTAATAAACAGAATAAAGCAGACATGATGGTGTTTTAAGTTTGAAGGTGAGGTCAAAGAGTATGGTGGTTTCATCCTTGTTTGTATTTTCCATCACTTACTCTGTTAGACGCCAGGTGTCATGTTGTAAGATGACCCAAGTTGACTGTCTATTAGACTCATGTGGTGAGGAACTGAGGCTTCCTGCAAAGAAGCATATGATTGAACCTAGAAGTAGATTCTCCAGCTTTATCTATGACTACAGCTATTCTCACTAAATTCCTGTGCACAATCTTAAGTCTGAAGTGCCAGACTAAACAACTATCAGATTCCTGACTGTCAAATACTATCTCTTTTCCATCTCCTATATAGTAGGAAAATAAATGATTCATAAGAAATTCAATATTCAGAGAAAAGAGCTCTAAATATTGTGCCAGTTTAAATCACTAAGTTTTGAAGTATTGTTTTCTATAACAGGTAGCTAATGCTTGCTCTCTTTTATCTTCCTTATATTTTCTTTGTGAATTAGTTTCTTCTCATCTCTTTATTCTTATGACTTTGTATCTGTTTATTTCTATTTTAAATTTCTAGTAAATGGCAGAAGCAGGAAGTCCATCTACTATGCTTAACTAGAAAAGCATTGTATTCTTTTTGCCTAAATTTTATTCTGTCAATCTAAGAGCAAAAAAGTAGCTAATCTTGTTGAAATAGAAAACTATGAAGTAAGATAGTATCAGTAAGGGTATGTGGGAACAGAGCACAGAATTAAGAGAAGGCATAGGATTAGACTGCACAGAACTTGATTAGACTAATTAGATTAAATGAACCAGAGAAGGGAACCACTAAATATGACTCCTGGATTTGTGGGTTGGGTAAAGTAACCTCTAACCTAAAGAAAATTTCAAATGACAGAGGCTCACACCATTCCTATTCTGTTGTACTTTGTAAAATTGTGTATATATATATATATGTGTGTGTGTGTGTGTATACATATATAATCTGAGGCAAATCACCTCTACTAACAAGCCACAGTGATACTATTCATGATCATGTTATCCTTCAGAATATGGAGCCACATCTCCAAATTTGTAACCAACAGACCAAAGCAAAAGCCATCTGTTTTTCAGGATTATATTAGTAACCAATGAGACTCATCACATGATGGATTTGGATACAAGAACTAATCTTAAATATAAAGATGCCAAAAATGACCATTTTGGCTATGCCTAGTACAGATCACCATGCAGAAAAAACAAAAAGATATTACTTCAACCACACCCTCATATCATTATTCATTATAAAGTACAAATTAAGAACACCATTGTAAGTGCATGTAAATGTAGCAATGCCCAAGTAGATTGCCTATGTTTAATATTTTCATAGTGGTTACCTCTTTGAAAACTTGCATTGTGGCAACCTTTGCTATCTAACCACCAATAATTATCTCAAATTTAGTAAATTAATTTCTTTAGTATTAAAAAAGTAGTTTCTAAACTTTAACAGCCAGGAACCTACGTTAGCTTGCAAATTATGCTACTAATCTGTGGAAAGTTCAACAATGAATGAGTAGGAGGAAAAGCCAGCAAGTTACCAATCTGTATGTTAGGTGTCAAAAAAGAACCACTGACAGGAAGTATTTGAGATTCATGTGGATTGTGGGCTTAAGTGGTAACAATACTTTGGAGGAGATAGAAACTGCCGTGGGACTTGTATAATGGGAAAAGCATGGGCCAGGAGGGGAGGATGGATGGTAATGTTGATGGTATGAATAAAATAGCAAGGAACAAGTGGAATGAATATGGTGCAGCATCATCTCTTCATATCACAAATATTTAAGATATTTTGAAGTGTCAATAGAATATTCAAAGGCTTAAATCAGTTTAGCACTCGGAGTACAAACTATCTTGAATCAAAGGCAAGATTCCCAAAGCTTTACATCACCATTGTTCACAGAGTAACTATGCTTTTGAAAAATGATTGAAAACAATTGTTCTCCTTGAATCTCGTAACTCCATTACTGAATGTGTACCAAATTTATATATACACACACTATTTTATGTATATATGTACAATTTAAAAATATAACAAAATATATATACACATTTTATATACTATATTAAGTTACATGTAAAACAAGATATGAGGAGAATCCCTGTATTTCAGTGGCTTATAAACTATGTCACACCTAACATTTAAATTGTAAAACAACATAACAGATGAAATGACCAAACAAGAATACTGACAAGTGTAAATAAAAGAGACTGATAGTTCTTCATAGAAAAGTAAAATTATTTCATACCGAGAGTTACACTTGATGTTCAGCTAGATTCATGGAATTTTATATTCAGTTGTATCTAATGATCATATATGTGCCACTTGTTAAAATGTACATTATGAGATCCCTTCCTGTAAAATCTAATTGAATACTTCAATATAGCAAGGCACAGGAGCCAATACAGTTAACAATTCCACAATATTCCCGTGTAGGTACTCCTTAGAATATACTGTATGAATCATGAACAGTTTAACAAAGTAAGATATAAACAGGTTTGCTGAACATTCCAAATGAAGGATGAAGCTGGGATTACGAGGATACAGTAATGTAAGTGAGGTAGAGCCAAAAGTGGTTGCACAGGTTTGGGATTCCAACACGTGGGAGGTTGAGATAGGATTATGAGTTGAAGGCCAGCCTGGAATGATATAGCAAGACTCTTTCAGAAATAAAAATGCAGTCATAGTATATTGGGAGGACACTCACCTACTATTTTTTAGGCCTTCTGTGCAGTCCTGAGGTATGTGGTTGGAAGAATAATAGAAGGTACAATGTGGAGAAATGTTGTAAGTAAGTAGGCTTGGTGGTACACACCTATGATTGTACCATTTGGTAGGCGGAGCCAAAAGGATATGAACTACTTCCTCAGACGTGGCATCCATTTATGCATTTCTTGTTGGTTTATTTTCTTTGTTTTGAGGCAGAGTCTCATATATCCCAAGATATCCACAAACCACAAATGTAGATAGAATATGACCTTAAACTTCTTATCCTTTTGCCTCCACCTCACAAGTATGTAAAAGAGGAAGGAAAATTTTATATAAAAAGATAGAATAGAAAGAACAATTATAAAGAACTTCAGCCATCATACCAGAAAGTTTGTATATGACTCTGGTAAATTGCACAGAGCCAATGAAGTGAAACTGAATTAACTGCATTGACCCTAAGTTACAGTAGTACTGAAGGCCCATGAGGAAAAGCTAGGTCCTTCTGTATATATATATAAAAAAATGGAATCTATCTCTGGGTAGAAGTACTTTATTGTCTTCTCTCTTAAGAGTTAATCCAGTTTGTTCAGCCAGTTACCTGGCAAAGGCACCACCCATCAGGAAGCCAAGTTCACTTTGAAGCCATGCTAAAGGGGCAGGAAAAATAGACATGCCCTTCCCAGAAAATCTATTCTAGATTTAGTTGTTATAAGAGTCACCATGAGAGTGTCTTAAGCCTGTTCACCTTTCAGAAGGGTGTAACTTTTTCTTCTTTCTCTCTTTGTTCTCTTTCAGATGCTAGTCACAGCCTAAGTATGCTTTATTTGGTACTTTGGGATTTGTCCCTCTTTTTTGAAGTCCTCCTCTCTGCCTTGTAGCTGTTTGTCTGAACTGTGGCTGCCTATAAACAGCATGCGTTTCACTCTTCTTATTCTCCATTGTTTTCTCTATTATCTTTTAAGTTGTTATCTCGTCCATTTTTAAGTTATTTCCTTCATGAGACTAAGAACCAGAAGGGGGAACCTCAAATTCTCTGGCAACATGTGGTAACTCTGGTGGGATTCCACAAATTTTCTGATAGCAATAGGGTTAATGTGAAAAAATCTGGTACCGAACAGTTGGGTTCCTAAAGCCCTGTCATAGGACCAGAGTTGATTCACAATCAAATTTCAATTAGCCTAGGGTAAAATGAGAATAATCAACATGATGCCCTAAACCTTTGATGAAGGTACATTCATTACATTTTATTTTGAAAAAAAAATGCCATTGACACAAAATTGTATATATTTATGAAATACAGTGTGATACTTGGATACATGTATAATATGTAATGATCAAAGTGTAGTCAATACTTCCCTTTCTTTAATATTTAATGTTTCTTTATATTTGACTCTACAAAATCCTATTTTCAAGGCTTTATATGTATTATACATAAGAAGATATTTAAATCTATATTCACTTTAATGTACTTTAGAATACTAGAATCCATTCCTCATGTAAATTTTTTCTTTTTTTTTTTGAGTTCTTTTTTTATTGGATACGTTATTTAGTTACATTTCAGGTGTCATCCCCTTTTCCCATTTCCCCTCCCTAGAAACCCCCTATCCCATTCCTTCTCCTTCTTTTTGCTTTTATGCCATTTTAATTACATGCAAGTATTAAGGTCAGTTCTAGGTTGAGGAACTAGCAATACAATAGGTGCAAATATTCAAGGAACAAGCAAGACAGTAAACTCAGATAGTCAAAGAACACAGCATGACAATAAATACAAGTAGTCAAAGAACAAGCAAGGCAATATAAACAAAGTTCCATGAACATATCCCGTGATCACTGTTTCTAAGGGC
The DNA here is from genome assembly GCF_011762505.2 of Arvicanthis niloticus. NCBI lineage: Eukaryota > Metazoa > Chordata > Mammalia > Rodentia > Muridae > Arvicanthis > Arvicanthis niloticus. The sequence goes on along the minus strand of NC_047679.1, from coordinate 53,841,046 downwards.
TTATCAGGATGATCACAATATCTGAGCCTATTCCCTGTCCTAGCACAAGGTCATTTTCATGTCTGAAGCCTACTTCTTTGTTCTAGCCTAAGATTTGTATTCCTGCCTGAAATTACTTCTTTGTTCTAGCCTAAAATTTAGATTCCTACCTGAAATCCACTTCCTTGTCCTTGGCCAATGTCATATTTCTGCCAAGCAGCCCATTTCCTTGTCCTGTGCCCATGTCAGATTCTTACCAAGCTGCTCCACCTCTACCCCTTTTTTATTTCATAAGCAAGACTAAGCCTCTCTTAGGTCATTCTGCCAAGAATGCCTTCCTTACCCATTGTGGAATATACATTATCAAAAGCAATGCACTTCTGTCTTAGGTTGGTAAGGCTCTGTGTAGAATCTTACCTGTCCTTGGCTTGCCAGCCTGTTAATTTAATAACTCTGTCTGGGTGTCCATTTTCACGTTCAAGTCGTGTACTTTGGCTGCCAACACGTTGATGTTGTTAAAGACAAGCTTTAACACTATGGGCAGGAATAAAAGTATTCCCAGGACAAAAGGGGCTAGTATGATCAAGCTATATAAGCCATTTTTGAAGCTTGACCAAAATAGAAATACTGACCTCAGGCCATGGGTAATTTTATCAGCAGTATCTGCCACATCAACACTCAGCAGAGCAACATTCTTGAAATTCATAAGCTCACTATGCAAAGTTAAAACATCCAAAGAGCTGTTAGAATTATGCCAAATACACTGCAAGTGTCTTTAAACTTTTTCCTAATTATAATGACTACCACTGTAAATTTTAGAACTAACAGGAATCCAATGTATTTGGCATGACACTCAAGATGGCCCCTTACTCTTAAACTCCGAACCTCTATCTGTTACCCATCCTCCCTCTCTCCCCTTTCTCTCTAACTTGCATAGCCTTTAGAAATCACTATTATGTTCTATTTTTCTATTTGCTTTTTTGATGTTAAAAATGCCCATTTATGGAGGGATTGGTGATGCCCTGCTCCCCCTAAGGTATTATTGGCAATTAATAATTGTTGGAAGAGGGGGTGTCATTTTTTTTCTCAGTATTATAATCATTGATAAGTTACTTCAATAAATAACTTTCCAGGCATGCTCTGGGGAACAAACGAACAAACAAAAAAGCAAAATTGAAAAGCCTCTAATTAAACATAGTGACTCACAAACAAACAAAAAACATGAAAGTAGAATGGGACTTGTGAAGAGTTCCAGCAGGAGAAGAGGGTGGGAGATTTAAAATGACTAAAATTTATTACATAAATATATGAAGCTGTTCAACCAAAAAAATTTAAATACCCTTTTATACCAAAATTTTAAATTATTCTCTTAGCTTACAATATAAATGTAGTCAATTAATATATGAAGAACTGCTCAATACCATTAGCCATTAAATGCAAAATTAAATTAAAATCAAATCATCAACTACCTATTACAGTGGCTAAAATTAAAGGAAGAATATTGAGAATATCAAGTATTTGGAAAGCTGTGAAACAATTGACATTCTCCTGTATTACCAGTGTGAATGAAAAATGGTTCCTCTGGAAAATAGTTTGGCAGCATCTTTTGAAATTAAACATATACTTACCTTATAAGCCAGAAATTCTACTCCTAGGCATTTATCCCAGAGAAGTGAAAACTCAGGTTCACACAAAATACATAAATGCACTTGAATGTTTTATAGTTTTATTCATAATTATCCAAAGCTGGAAAAAACGCTAGATATCTTCCAGTGTGTTAATTACAAAAGTTTAGAGAAATCTCAAAGGTATTGTGCTGTATAAAAGCTGTCTCTGTGGTGGTTTGCATGAAAATGCCTCCCATAAGCTCATATGTTTGAATACTTGGTCCCCTGGTGTCTGAACTATTTGTAAAGGATAAAGAGGTGAAGCTTTGTGTGGGGGGGAGAGGTTGTCAATGGGGGTGAGCTTTGGGATTTCAAGAGTCCTGCCTGCCATTCCCAGTAGTTGTCTCCTGCTTAGAGTTTGAGATATAAGCTCTCAGCTATTCCTACCATCCCACCAACACACACACACACACACACACACACACACACACACACACACACACACAAAATCACCACCACCACCAGCAGCAGCAATAATTAATTTATAAAGAGGCCATGGCTTTGAAAGAGAACAAGGAGGAATACATAAGAGTACTTGGAGGTAAGAAAGGTAAGGGAGAAATGATATGACTAAATCTTAAAAAATAAAGTATTTTTAAAAGCTATAGCCTAGGTGATTGAGTGCATACCTAGAATGTACAAAGCCTTGATTTGATCTCTGCTGCCACACACAGAAAATCACTAAAACCAACTATAACAAAACTAGTTGTGAACGGTTCTCCACAAGCTGCCACAGAAGCAAAGTTTCTGTTTCCAATTAAAGATGCCTACTGAAATTTTATTCATGTTAAACTATGTTTGAACTAAAGTTACCCCAATACATGAATGTGTTTGAAAATGTCTGGAGATTTTTAAGAGAGTATCTATAGTTGAATACACTTTGCATGCTATTTTATGAGTTCCATGAAAAGCTAAGTTTTATGAGGTTACCAACTGGTGGTAATTATTTATTTTCACATCTCTCATTTCCTTCTCAAATCATCAAGACTTTAATTACATATTCCAGAAGAAAGACATTTAAGCCTGAAGAGGACACATGTACTTCTTCTGAGATCACTTCTGGGAAAGAATGGATGCAAGTGGACTATAGAGCATGTCAATCCTATCAGGTGGCGGTGGACAGAAATCACTGGTTATTATTACAGTAGGTTTCATTATCATTTCCTGCCAGTTTTATATAGGATCATATAAGATGTGCTCACTGAACTTTGGAGACATAAGCACATGTGGGATGTTCTAGCTAAACAAATATTCTTAGAAGGAAAAAGAAATAAGTGCTGGTGCTGGATAGTCTTGTGTCAACTTGACACACAAACTAGGGTTAACAGAAAGCAGAAAACCTTAATTGAGAAAATTCATCCATAAGATCCAGCTGTAAGGCATTTTCTTAATTAGGATGACGGAGGGACCAGCCCATTGTGGGTTGGGTCATCTCTGGTCTGGTGTTCCTGAGTGCCTTAGAAAAGCAGGCTGAACAAATCTTATGAAGAAACCCATTAAGCAGTACCCCTCTGTGGCCTCTGCATCAGCTCCTGCCTCCAGGTTCCTGCCCTGTTTGAGTTCCTGTCCTGGCTTCTTTCCATAATGAACAATGATGAGGAAGTGTAACAAAATAAACCCTATCCTCCCCAAGTTGCTTTTGGTGATGGTGTTTCATTGTAGCATAGAGACTCTAAGTAAGACAGTGCTAGTCAAAAATCCAACCTGGAATAGTTAAAGGATGGGGCCTTGTATGGAAATTCTTCTAGGACCTCTTCTAGAATCTCTAGGCTTATGAGAATATTATAGATTGATGTATAATTTTCCAATATTGTTCAAAGATGAAGTTTGAGGAACAGGTTTACAATGTGCAGGAGTACTGAGTGCCTCTGCTAATGCAGAAAATTCCCAACATGCTTGTGAACATGAAATTGCAACAAATACACAAACAGCTTATTTTTTTCCTCAAAAGGGTGGTGTCATTTAAATTCTATAAATTTAATGAACTTCTGATCCCACCCCATCTGTGGCACTTTGTAATTTACAAAGCACCTGACTTATACAAGGGAAGAAGTGCAACTCTTATCATTCTCAGTTTACAGGTGAGTGACACAGCCAGCCAATAGAAAGAAAGACACTGAGATCTGAACTCTTAACTCCAAACCTAGTGCACATAGAACTTCACTGGCACAAAAAAAAAAAAAAAACCCTTTGCAATAAATTTATTTAAGATAAATGAAATAAAATTTAAAGACAACCTGTTAATGTTTAAGTATCTACAAAGGTACAATTAACAAATTGGAAGTGTTGAAGAATTGCTGCGATGGGTCAAGGAAAGTCCACCATATTTTTAAAAAGAGAAACCATATACTTCTGTTTATTTAATGTTTTTAATCAAAAGCCTGATGAAAGTCCTTGAATTCCATCCCTGGAGTCCCCACAGTGAGAGGAAACAATTAACTCATGAAAGTTGTCTTTTGACCTCCACAGGTGTTCTGTGGCTGGCACCTGCTTACACACGTGTTTACAGACAAAACACACACACACACCATCACCACCACCAACAATAGTAATAAAAAAATAAATGGCTTTTTAAAAGCAGAATTCAGGTCCTCCAGTGGAGGGATGGAGGACACCAACCCACTTTCAAAAATTTTGACCCAAAATTGTTCCTGTCTAACGGAAATGCAGGGACAAAGATGGAGCAGAGACTGATCGAATGGCTGGTTAGTGACAGGCCCACTTGGGATCTATCCCATGGGCAGGCACCAAACCCTGGTAAGTATTAACTGATGCCATTTTGCGTTTGCAGACAGGAGCATAGCATAGCTGTCCACTGAGAGACTCTACCAGCAGCTGACTGAGATAGATGCAGATACCCACAGTCAAGTATTGGAAGAGGCCAAGGACCCCTATGGAAGAGTTATTGGACGTACTAAAGGAACTGAAGGGGATGCCAATACCATAGGAGGATCAACAGTGTGAAATAACCTGGACCCCTTGAAGCTCCCAGAGTTGAGCCACCAACCAAAAGCGCTGCTCCCAGGCACCTGGCACATATGTAGCAGAGGGCTGCCTTGTCTACACATAGTGGGAGAGGATGCGTCTAATCCTGTAGAGACTTTATGCCCAAGGATGGGGGGATATCTGAGGAAGGTCGCCCTCCAAGAGGTAAAGGGGCTCAGGGGTGGGGGAAAGATAGCTGTGAGGTGGGACAAGGAGGGGGCAACATTTGGAATGCAAATAAATAATGAATAATAATTATAATAAAGTGTAAAAAAGCAGAATTCAGCAGTAAACCTTTGTGTTTCTGAAGTTTTATTTGTTGAGAGAATATTACTGCATCATTTTAATTGTTTATTAAAGATTTACTTGAATATCTTATATAATCTTGAGTCCATTTTGTTAGATGTTTTTGTATCTAGGAAATTATCCATTTCTTGATTTTTCAGTTTTTCAGAAGAATAGTTTCAATGAGCCTCTGGATCTCACAAGAATTTGTTGTTATGTTATGTTTATCTATAGTTTTATTAACTTGGGATTTTTCTGGTTAGTTTAGCTGGGGCTTTGTCAGTCTTGTTCACTTTTCAAGGAACTTATTTCTTCTTTTATTAATCCCCTGTATTGCTTTTTTAGTCTTCATTACATTAACATTCACCCTCATCTTCATTATTCCTTTCCATCTACTAGGTTTTAGTTTGACTTCTTTTTTTTAAGACTTTGAGTTCATTATTAGGTTCTTTAATTGACATGACTTTAATTCTCAATAAAACTACACCTATGATCTTTCTCATAACTGCTTTTGCTATATACCAAATGTTCTGATAAATTGTGTTCTTGGTTTAATTTTAGGAATTAAAAATTCTCTATTTTTAATAAAATTTCAATGACACACTAGTCACTCAAAGGTATACTTTTTAGTCTCCACTTGTTTGTTTAGTGTTCGAATTGCTTTCATGCTATTGATCTCTAGTTTTCTTTTACTATGCTTTGATAAGACATAAGAAATTATTTGTTTCTTCTGTATTCATTAAAACTTGGTTTCTGGCCTAGAATGAAATCTTTTAAAGGAAGAGTTTGTAAGTGGCTAAAAAGGGATGTTTAGATTGGCTTTCAGAATGCAGTTCAAGTAACCAACAATGGTTGTCGTGCACAGGTTGAGAACCCTGTAGTTTCTCTGTTCACAAGGCTGGATGTATCAGCAGGCCAAATATGGTACTGAAGGCCAAGGAAACTTCTGGAGGGTTTGCTGGTCTTCAGTAAACAATGGAAGTTTGAAGAAGCAGGTTCTGATATTAGTGAATGAATGCCACTAAAGAACTCGCCAGTGAGAGTGAAGGCAAACCAGCAAAACCCAAACTTTCCTTTTATGTCCTTTTATCTTGGTTGCCACCAGAAGGTATCACCCACTTTAGGGTGGGTCTTCCTTCAAAAAATCTGATCAAGAAAGTTCCTTAGCAGGGGTGCCAGCCTCTTACATTTCAGTAGATTCTAGATCTAGTCAAGTTGACAACTAAGATTATCTACCACAAGTCCATCCCTTATCAACATGACGCCCAATCACATTTTCTTTAGTTTTTTTTTGTTGTTGTTGTTGTTGTTGTTGTTTTTTCTGTGTAACAGTTCTAGCTGTCCTGGAACTCACAGAGATCCACCTGCCTCTGTCTCCTGAGTGCTGGGCTTAAAGGCCTGAGCCACCACCCCGAGCCTCCAATCACATTTCTTCTGTCATGCTTCATTTTCAAATGAAAAAAAAAATAAGGTCATAATTCCAATTAACATGTTACAATTATTGCATGTGAAAGTGCCAACATACTAGATATTCTTTTAGACTAGGTTGCAAAGTCCATTGAGGAATACTTAGTCTTTTAGTGTCTCATAACCAAAATATGATAATATAGTTACAACACTTAACTACTGATGTTATCTCAATTTATGTTACATTACATGATAAAGAAAAAGAGGGAAATGCAAATGTCAGCTTAATATATGTTTATATCTGCACAAACATGTTCTTAACAAAAGTATTCATGTCAATTATAATCCTCATTTCTGCAACCAGGCATGTGGCTTTATCTAGTACTTATAACTGCCTTGTTCTACTATACATTCTATATTTCGTCTACTTTCAGTAAGCTCCTATGTAGGTGGGTCATGATTCTTTCCCAGGAAGGATGACCCATACCTCCATCCCTGAATGATCTAGACCCTTTATCATCCTGTCTGGATTGGGTTTTTATAGTTTCCAGTTTATTTTAATCACAAGACATAGTAACACCAAGAGAAACCCTAAAGAATTTACTGTTCTCTAGACATAATCTTCCTTATCTTCACTATGGAGAAACAATCTAATTAATTCCTGGTAGTCTAGAATCATCTGTTCTAACAATACTTTTCTCTTTTTAGCCTGTTGATTTATGGGTATCAAGAGTCCAAATAGGCTAGCTGGGAAAAAGTTTTAACTTCCAGGTGATTAGTCTGCCAGTATCTCCTGGTAGAAGTGGTCGTTACTCTGGAACCAAAATTCTTAGTCTAAATAAGATCGCAGGGATAGTAAGTAAAAACTTTCCTTATGGGTCACTAGGGGAACAGTGATACCATTCCCATTTCAACCCCTTAATTCCTAGACCCATCAATCCTAGTTATAGGATAAACTACCATAGTAAACTCTAACTCAAAGCATATACCCTAACTCTACCCTTCCTTGTGGTTCCTGCCTTGAATTCTTGCCCGGTCTTTGCTTTAATGCTGAATTGTGACAAGAAATTATAAACCAAATAAAACCCTTTCTTACTAACTTGTTTTTTTAAAGTCACAGCAACAGAAAAGTAACTAACACAAATGTGCATTCTGAGTCTGTTGGATATATAAACCAGGAGATACTTGTTATGTTCACTTGATATGTTGTAGTTTAATTCTGAGTTTTAGTTTGGATGACCTATCTACAGATAAGAGGTAGATATTGAAATTACCCACTATTATTTTATCAGGATTTGTATTACATTTTATGTTCACTTTTAAAATAAAACTAGTAGTCCTAATGTGCAATGAATACATTTATAATTGCTGTATCTTTAAGATGAGGTGTTTCTTTTCTTCTGGCTATTTTTTGTTTGAGGTCTATTTCTTTGAGTATCAGAATATCCGAAACAGATTTTTTTTCCAGCTTCAATTTGTTTGATAAATTTATTTTGATCCTCTGACGATCTTTAAGTGTCTTTGACAGTAAGGCACATGTTTTGGAAACAACAGATAGCTTGATCTTGTTTTTGAATTCAGTCATCTGGTCCACATGTTTTAATTGGAGATTTGAGGCTATTTACATTCAATTACTGAATGAGATGTTTCTAATTTTTCTAATTGTATTTGTTTTCTTTCTGGTTGGTTAAATTTTTGTTTGTTCCTTTTTTTCTCTATTAGGATTAGGGTTCTGTTTGGTCTGATGGATTATTTCCTATCTCCTTTATTTATCCATTTCTTTTATAAAAATTCTTCCTTCTCTGTACTCTCTGATGAAGACTGTCTTTATTTCTCCTCCATGCAGGATTCCATCAAGCATGTTCTGTAGTGCTAGCCTGGTGGTCATGAATTACTCCAGTTTGCAATTTGTCTTGAAATATCCCTATCTTTCCTTCAATGTTAAATATGCTTTGCTGGAAATAGCAATCTTGGTTGGCAGTTATTTACTTTCAGGACTCAAAATACATCATTACATTCTTTTCCTGGCTTTGGGTTGCTGAGAAGCCTGGTGCTATTCTGATATATTTGCCTTTGTAGCTTGGTAGATATATGTTTTTCTTTTTACAACACTATATATGTCACCTTGGCTGCACTGTGTGAAGGTTCTTCTCTAGTTGTGTCCATTTGTAGTTTTAAATGCCTCTTGTACTTGGGTGTTCATTTCTTTAAGATTGAAAAATTTTTGGATATAATTTCATTGAACATTATTTTGTGTTTTTTGTTTAAATCTCAGTTCCTCTCCCTGTCATATAGAGTCTCAAGTTTGGTCTCTTGATCACAGTTGAGTTCTTAGGTGTTGTGGTTGTTTATACTTCTTTTTATTTATTGTGTTTGAATGAAATTTTACCTTGACATTGTTTCCATCCTTGGCGTTCTTCCCCCCCCCCCCCGATTAATCTTGTGGGCTGATGTTTTAGTATGTCTTTTTTATTTTTATTTGATTGATTAGCTTTCATTTCCAGCATTTGTGTTGCCCCCCCCCAATTTCAATCACCTTGCTCAATTTTTTCTGTATTTTTAATTTCAGTTCAACATTGTTGTATGTGCTTGGCTTAATATGACTGTATCTTTATGCCAACTTTAAAAGATAGCTGTTTTGCTGTTTATAGCAATCTTAGCTGGCAGCTGATTATTGTCAAAATTTGAAATATATCATTGCATGCTTTTCTGGCCTTTAGGGTTCCTGATGAAGGCTGTGATATTACTGTGATGTGTCTGCCTTTGTAAGAAATGTCAAAACAATAAAAAGCTATATTTCATCCACTTTGCTAACTTTCTTATCTAGGTCCTGAATTGATTTCCATATTTCATTCATCTTCTTGTTTTTGTCTGGTATGTGATCATGGAACATTTTTAAAAGCAGTATTCTAAACTATTTTTCCAAGCATGATGGCTATTTCATTATCTTTGTTCTCCATTATGGAGGTTTTACGGACTTTTAGAAGCATTGTTTTCTCATATATTTTCTGTTTCTTTGTTGTGATATGTGTATCTATTGAGAAGGATATGTTCTCCAGCTGTTACTTTTATTATTATATTTTTAATTTTTTGTTCAATCTTGGTAATTGATTGCTGGCCTTGTACACTCAGGAAAGAACTCTACCACTGAGTTCCATTCTGAGCCCCTTTGTCCACTCTTTGTTTGTTACCTTTATTTTATGTCTTTTTAAAATGTATAGTCTTTATTTGAGGTAATGCCATTTAGTGTGGGGAAGCATGCAGCAGTAAGTGAAACAATGATTTGACAGCAAGGCTGTGCTTAAATACAGTAAAAATTATTTGTGTACTTCAATCATATCCCCAATAAGGTTAGAAAATGGAACTAAGACATCGTTAGGGTAAGTAAATATAGTGTATTTTTAAGGATATGAAATATTAATATTTAAGAAGCAAAAGAAAAGGGGAGTGGGGAAAGGGGAAACATAAAACAGGAGAGTAGAGATGGAGGACGAGAGAAATTGCTATAGGTTAGGTGCAGAAAAAGAAAAGTCAGTTATAAAATTTTATTCAAGCAAGAAAAAAAACCCAAAACAGAAAATACCCCAACCCTCCATAAACAAAACCAACAGAAAAATGTGAAATGTATGAAAAAATAAAGCAAAGACAAACAAACAAACAAACAAACAAACAAACCAATTAGTCTTCCTTGTAGGGTGAATATGGTTCCTTCTACCCTATAAGTTGTCTTTTGTAGCTGACTCTGCAGGTAGGAAGAAGGTTGCTAAATTCTATGCAGTTCCAAACTAGTTAAACCAGAATGTCTCTGCTGCAGGGTTAGATTCCTGCACAAGAATCAGCCCTCCACCCTGGCCCTTGGTAGGAATTTCCTGGTCCTCCATGTGCCCCTACCAGTTACTGCCTGCTCTCTGGTGTGCTGAGTGATCACATTGTTTTCTATGCATGGTTGTCACTATGGAAAGCTCTTAATGGTGTGTGTGGGTAGGGGGAGGGGTGGCACCCATTCTTGTATTTACCTTTGCCTCTGGGTTTTCCTCTCTCTAGGATCCAGACAACATTTCCAAACCTGTGACCCACAGCCCTTGCCTGAATATGTTTGCATTCATAAGTCAATGTCAGGTTCAGCTCATTTCTTTTGTTCCTAGTTGTCAGGGTCATTGCTAGCCTAATTAGTGGAAAGGGTACTGGGGGTTGGAGATTTTATAGTGTCAGATTTTCTGTTTTTCCTGACAGAGCAGTTTGATAGCAGGGCCTCAAGAACAGCTTCCTCTTTTTTCCCAGCTTTGGAGGAAGGAGGCACAGCCTCGGGCAAGTACCTTCTATGTGCCTACTTCTGGGCTCTGTGCAGATCTCTCTTTATCAGAGTTTTGTTTCCATGGAGTTTGCTTCAGGGATCTTCCTCCTGTCTTTTTGATTGTGGTAGCCCATAGTGTGGGAAGGGGAATTTTTTTCTACTCTGTCAAGTGTTCTAGATGACATTTTTTTTTTTTTTTTTGTAAATCTAACACTCCTTGTTTCTGGATTTTTATCTTGTACAGATCAAGGGGATAGCTAAGGAGGTAATTTATTAATAAATAGATATAAAGAGTTTGGAAGTGTAACAGACTGGCCTCCTGCAGGGTGTGTGTGACCTTCTGTGGGTCATTTATATCAAACCAACCTCTTCCAAGTTGTTCTACTGAGGGTTTATTTCAGCATGTTCCCTTGGTTTAATGAAATCCAGTGAGAGTAAGAGGTTCAGTTTTCCTATGGGAGTCTCTACAATCTCCCACACCATATCTCTTGTTGTCCTACCTCATTCTCAATCTTTGCCCTATTGAGACTCCTACAGCATAGCCTCTACTACAGTGGCTCTCAGCCTTCCTAATGCTGGGGCCCTTTAATACAGTTCCTCATGCTGTGCTGACCCCAACCATAACATTATTTTTGTTGCTACTTCATAACTATAACTTGGCTACTGTTATGAATCATAATGTAAATATCGGATATGCAGGATTTCAGATATACAACCACTGTAGGGGGTCATGATTCATAGGTTGAGAATCTCCGATTTACAACTTAAGGCTTAGGAAAGAGAATTGAAGAGGGAGCAAAAAGAAATCTTAAAAGCCTGCAGGAAGTCTGCTGCAAGATTGTGTCTTCCAAATATGTCAAGGAAGTCACACCAATAAAATATCAACAATATGGTTACCTAAACAGGACCTAAACAATGACAACATCAACTGACATGCCAACATGAATGGGGGAAATCTTTTGGGACCTCAGTCCTGGATGAAGAGCTCTAGGCAATGAACAACTACTGTGAGAAGGAGATTTAGTCTTCCCCAGGGATGAGTCTTTTAAATGGTTATCCAATACTATGTGGTCAGTAATAAAAACATAAACATACAAGCAACACTAAATTGACTTGGCAGCTTATATTTATATATTTATTCATTTCTATATACATATGTAATAATAATTAAAAGTAAGAGATCATGAATTTGACAGGGAGGGACTGGAGGGAGGGAAGGGAGGGGAAATAATATAACTACATTTTAAGTTTTAAAAAGTACCATATAGACCTGAAAGAAAGAAAAAAAGAGAAAGAAATAGCGTATTAAGGTCAGTTTCTCATGTCTTTGGGTATCTTTAAGAGTTTCAATTAGATGAACCTGGAATTCATTCAGTACTAGGTCTTACAATTGTGCCTTTCAAAGGTGTGGTAATGAAAAGAATTAACTCTATACATCATTAATGCCTTTGGATGGCCTCTCTGAAAAAATTTGCATTTCCTGGTATCACCAAGACAAATAAATTGCACAACAGACACTTCTAATTGGAGATATTGAATTTCACCTAAGTCACTTATCACATAGAAAGTTTTCTATAGCATGGTATAGAGAGTAAGTGGAAATGAGAATAAATACATAATCAATATAAAAATGTGCACTGACTATGCAAAACTGTTACAACTCCATTTTTATTGTTTCTAGGAACTTTTAGCAATGGTTTATGAGTCTCTTAAGTAGTGCCAGGCAATTCAACTAGTCTTTAATACAACAAAATGTTGCATAATATCATGTGATGATTATAACAAACAAACAATCCAAAATAAAGCCAGGATAAGCAGTAACACAGTAGTTGTGTGGCAGTATCAGGAAATAATTGTAATCATAGGAATAAAGACCAGAGAATTTCACTGGGCAACAATACTGATTGTGAGTTTGGTTTTCCAGTTTGCCAAGGAAGTATAGCAGACTTTATCCAGGATCTTAAATTTTTAATTTTCTTATACTGTTTAAATTTGTGTGTGTGTGTGTGTGTGTGTGTGTGTGTGTGTGTGTTTGTCTCTGTCTGTGTGGGTATGTGCATATGACTGCCAGTATCTCTCTAGGTCATAGGCTCTGGATCACTCTGAAGCTGGAGTCACAGGTGTTTGTGAGCTGCCAGAGAGGAGTGCTGGGACCCAAACACAGTTCATCTGCAAGGGCAGCATGAGACCTTAACCACTAAGCCATTTCTCTTCTCCTCTCATTATCCAATTATGGATTAAAAGAATGGTTTGTCCAGCTAAAGAAAAGGGGAGTGCCCTATTTGTTTTCAAAATTGTGCTTTCCAAAAACTAATGTCTGGTAACATACTAATGTATGAGCTACAGTAAAAGGATTTCTCATCAAGTTTGAAAGCAATGGCTAAAATAAGTATAAATCATGCGTATTTTTACCATCAGTGTGATGATGTATAATAATCTAAGTGAAAAAAAGTATAAATGAGCTGAATGTGGTGGTGCACGCCTTTACCTCTGACACTTGAGAGGCAGAGGCAGGCAGATTTTGTGAGTTCAAGTTAGCTGGGCCTATATAATGAGCTACAGCCAGAGTTACACAGAGAGACCCTGTCTCAAAATACGTAAAGTATGCAGCATTCCCCAAGCTGTTGGTTATGAAATTGCTTGTTCCCCTCAAGCAAAACTATTGAAATATTCTCTTATGCTAGGGTTCCAAAGAGTACAGTTTAGCAAAAGTTGCCCTGATATGAAAATTCAAGGCCTCAAATGATGCATTTGGGCAACACTCTGGTTCAGCATCTATCCTGTTTATCAAGCTGGTCATTTGTAAAAGTTCACTTCATATCAAACATTGCTCTTCTCACATTACAGCATTTTCACAAAATACCTAAAAAGTATTCTGGGCCAGTGAGGTGGCTTAGTAGGTAAAGAGGCCTGCCAACAAGACTGAGAACTGAGTGTGATCTCAAGGACCCAAGACTCACATGGTAAATGGAGAGACCAGATCCCCAAGTCCCCAAGTGCTGTCTTCTGGCTTTAATTCTCATTCTCTCTGTCTCTCTCTGTGTCTCTGTCTGTCTCTGTCTCTGTCTCTCTCTCCCTCTCTTCTTCCCCTCCCCTTCCATCCCCGTTCTCTTCCTATTTTTCTTTTCGGCAAAGAGTACCTTACATTTGAGACCAGTCTGGGATACATAAGGAGTCCCTGTCTCAAAAAACTGCAACACCACATAATACCTATAAAAATAATGTTTATGGAAGTTCAATATTTTGAGATTTATGTAGAATTGGCTACTTTCTCCTACCCAACCCTGCCAAACCCGAGTTGTAGAATTTCTTATTCTTGGAGCTTCAGTCGACGTAATGATAACATACCCCATTATGTCTAACTTGTCCAATGAGTAACTGCCTTATTAATAAGGCTGTATTCTGGTGTGCACAAATAATTTTTTAAAATGCTGAATACTCTTTTGTGGTCTCCTGTGGGACCTGGAATCTGAAACTTACATTGTCTGATATGGAAAATAAACAGCTTTTTTTGTCTTTATGAAGGAAAAGAAGCCATTTAAAGTTTTCAGTAAATCCAAGAAGCCATTTATTGATAGAAACCATTTTATCAATATTAATTCATCACACAAGGAAACAATTTAAGATAAAGAGAAAAAGTGACTTGGGAGGAAGAAAACTGAAAAGGCAGAACTAAAGAGGAAAGAATACAGTGATAAAAGGAGCAGGAAGCCAAGGCCTACTAGAAATACTTGCCTGCTGTTATCAGAAAAAAATAACTGATCAAACAGCCTGTCCAAAATACATTATGCAATACTGCAGAAAATAGAAAAAAAAGTAATAGGGAACTACCCCAGGGTCATTGCAAATAAAAAGGGTTGTTTATATTTTTTATAAATTCTTATGGAATTTATAAAAAGAAAAAGGTAGTTTAATATTAACACTGACATAAAACTGACAAACGATCTGTTCAAACCATTAATACTAGGAAGAGAGAAAATGAAACACAACTAGTGAGCATTAAAGACAGGCTGAGGTAAGCAGGTAAGTAGCTAGCTTCCCTAGATCTTGGGGATGAGAGTGTTATAAAGCACAGTTTCATTATGGTTTCTGAAGCAGATGTTATCATGTCCCAGGTGTCTCAATTTCTGATCTATCAGTTAAGTAATTAAGTTATAGCAAATCACTGGATGAAGCCCAAGCAACTAAGCACTCATATATATGTTTGCAAATGGCCATCTGTGATAGTTATCATTTACTCTTAAATACCCACAAAATTCAATTACAATATTTTCCCATGAATGCCCCAATTCTTATATTTATAATTCATAAAACCTAGTTTCTTTGGAAGTGACAGAAGGCGATTTTTTGAAACATAAGAAAAACTGAAAAATTAGCACCCTTGGACATACAAATACCTGATTTTGTGTTGTGGAAAAATGCAAAATGTCTCTGAGAAAGAATCTTCTAAAATCAGAGTGTTTTAACATAACATAAACTTCAACTCATGAAGAGATCTCCATTTCTTCATTTAACAAATGTTTACCAAGTTCTTATTTCATGCATGCCACTGGTCTGGAAAATAATGAAGTTACTTTTGAACAAGCCAAAGTTAGTTTGTCCTTTTTAGAAGAAGACAGTAAAAAGCAAACAAGAGAATTGCAAAATATGATTTCTTCTCTGATGGAAATAAATAGATTAATATGCTAGAAGGTAATAGAGATGGTGATGATGGGATACAGGTGGATGGTGAAGGAAGGACTATCTGAAGTGATGCAGTTGTACTCTCAGTGGTAAAAATAATGCTGCTATTTGTAGGTCTAAAGGAAGAAATTTTGGGGTGAAGCAAACAAAAACACCAAACAGTATATTGGTAACCAATGGACAAAATCCTATAAGTTGATAGATAAATATATCATCTGATACAACAGGAAACATGACTACCATTCAATGCCTTTCTAACCTTTAATATAATTGGAAAGATGGTAGAACGCAATCCAATCTCCCATACAGTATAATTCCCCACTGGTAACCATGGCCCTACTGCATAAGAACACTCAGTGTTTACGGCATTCCACTCCACTCTGAAATGTCCCTGATGCTGGAAAACGTCATAACTATAACCCAAACTTGTTGTTCAGTAATTCTCAATAATTGATTCTAGTTCTAGCCTTTCAAAAGCAAGCAATATATTACTATTCATTACTATTTTCTAAGTGCAAGTCCTTCAACCATTGTTTAGGGCTTCTAGACCACCTAGAAGCTATGCTTCTTCCAGATACAACATAGTGTCTTAATGAGTAACTAACTCAAAAAGCAAACTACCTGTGGAAATATAAACTTAAAGATTCCATTTTAAAAATAATAATATAATAGCAGACTTGTCAAGTATGTTCAAATGATTTATTTTGTAAGACAAGAGAGTAATAAAGAAAAACAGTGGTCATGATTTACAATATAGATTGCTAAACAACAATAATACTGCAAATGGTTGAAATCTTTTGTGTTACATATATTTTATTGCAACGATAATACTGGTATACCAAAATGTGGCTATGATACCAGCTGCTTTGTACAATAAATATATGCTAATAAAATATATTGAAAGGGGGATGGGATGATGGCTGTCAGTAAAGTGGTTTCCTAGCAAGCAGGAGGACCTATATTAGATCCCCAGAAACCAAATAAAAAAGATGGGTATGATTGTCTGTTTGTAATACTAGCACTAAGGAGGCAGAGATAAAAAATATCCCTCAGAATCTCTGGCTACATACCCTGACTAGGCTACCAAGAGACTCTATCTTAAAAAAACAAAAACAAAAACGGTGGGCAGAACTTGACTGACAGCTGAGGTTGCCCTCTGGCTGCTATAGGCATGCACACACATACACATGTGCCTACAAACACATGAGCATGCACACAAATGCATACTACAATATACATTTATAAATAAAGTATGCATTACTGAAAACATCAACAGGAACTCAGCAGTAAAAACTGTGCTGCAGATGGGTTAGTCACAACTGCTATTATAAGTTCATTTTGTTAACTACTTACTGGCAATATTTGATTACATACTTAATTTTTATAAACACTCCCACAGAGGCAACTATTAGGATTTTTTTTTTGAGACATAGTCTCATGGATTTAAGGCTAGCGTCAACTCATTATGTACTCAAGGATGAGTTTGAATTACTGATCTTTGTTGAGGCCTAAGCTGGCCCACGTTGGGCGCCAAAAAAAGTTGGGGTTCCACACTAGCCCCAAGTTGGGGTGGCCAAAAAATGTCGCGGCCCAAGCAAAATGTTGAGGCCCGGACCAACCCATGTTTGGGTGGCCACTGTATCCCGGCCCAAGCTGTCGCTCAGGTCTGCGGGTCGGGGTTCAGCAAGAGTGAGAGTGAGGACAGACTCAAAGAATGCAGACCAGGCAGAGTGTAATTCAATCCCGTTTATTCTTCAGTCTAAGTCCTAAGTCTTGAGTTCCTAGTGCCTAGTCCCTAGCTCCTAGTCCCTCCAAGTTCCAAGTTAGTTCTTCCAAGTTCTCTTCCAAGTGCCTGCTACCTGTCGTCATCTCTCTGCTGTGTCTGCTGTGTCTGATCTGTTCTGTCTATGCCTTTTATGTGTCTTACTTCTAAGCCATGCCTTTTGGTCACACCTTTAATCATGCCCTTAGGTCTTGTCTCTAAAACTTATTTCTAAATTACACTCTTAAATCACACACCTTTAATCTCACACACCTTTAATCTCAAGGTATCTAAAGCAAGATGTTATCAGAGTGTGCTCAGCTGTTGTAGGCTATTGTATTCCAAGTCACATGTCAGGGTATATGGCTCAAGATGGCTGCAAAGCTGATAGCCGCTTTCTGCTAAAAGTCGGCCGAAACTTGACTTCTATCTAGTTCTGTGCTAATGTTAAAAGTAGAGAAGGTTAATTATACTTAGCTCATCTTGTATTGCTATGACAGAATTCTGTAGTCTGCGTAAATCTCAACGAAGAAATGTTTATATCTGATAGCTCTAGAGGCCAAGAAGTCTAAGGTTGAGAGACTAATATCTCCTGAGGGCCTTGAATTTTTCCTGCATCATCTCATGGAAAAAGGCAGAAGAGCAAGAAAACATGTGAGAGAACAGAAATTTGATTATGCAGCCTAAAGACTTTTTTTTCAGTTACCCCAATGAAGCTTTTTATTTCACAAATATTTAGTTTTTTTAATTAAATTTAATTTTTTCATTATTCACTTTACATCATGCTCGCTGCCCCCCTCCTGGTCACTCCCTCCCAGAATCCTTCCTTGTCCAAGAAGCTCCTAGCCTCACAGAGACTTAATGTGCTAGGGTTGGGGGTTTACCTGGGGTGGGGGCTGAAGACTTTAGAATCCATGAGGATGGGACCCTCAGGAACCTAAATTTCCAGTTAGGCTCCATTACACAACAATGTTGCACTAGTGATTAAGTTTACAACATACAATTTGGGAGAACATATTCAAGCCTTAAGAATTCTCAAATTCATAATTTCACATACTTTAAAATTGTTATTAGTGAGACCATTTATGAATTAAGTTGTGAACCTTAAGACATTATATTTTAAAACAATTTTGAAATTTAAAAGTTATCATTATTGCTAGCTACAAGAAAGAATATATGAAACAGGATAGGTATAAGAGGGTGCTACTCATAGTAATTAATAAGATATCTTTCAGAATTAGATCTCTCTCTCTCATATGCATATGCCACCACACTTTGTTTTCATTCATCATTCTCTTGTACTTCACTCCTCCATCCCTTCTGTTCTCCTCTTGCTGGTTCCCTTCCTCTCATCAAATAGTTCTCCGTTCCTTTCTCATGACATTTCAATTCCATTACTCTCAAATTAAGATCTCTCCTTTGTCCACTTGGAAATAGCACCTGAAGTAGTTCCAAATTAAGGAAATAAAGAAAAAAAGCATTTAAAATTTAACTAACTTTGCTTAATTGGAGATTCATAACCAGTGGATGTTATTAACCCAAAGCACAAATGTACAAGTTTACATGTACATGTTTTTTCTGTGATATTAGCTTTTACTATAAAAGATGCTCATGGAACAAATGAAGCAATATACTACAATTTCTGTTTGTTTGTTTTACTCTTACCTTTGTTGAGGTGTATAAGCAAAAGAAAACTTCATAATTCAGACGGACAAGTTGTATAAATTATTATGTCAGAGTGGGACAAAGTAAAGCACATTGGTAGAATACAAATAATCACCAGCCTGGGAAACTTCTTTAGTACAGAGCTCCTATTCTCAAGTAGCCAGATGTTTTTACTCAGGCTGAAAAGCACAGATGGTGTACAGCTGTCAGACAGCTGTCTTTGTTGAAGTTCCTTTAAAATTTTTCAGCATGTTATCTATTAAATGGAAAGAAAGTTTTGTAAAGGTTGAGAGAAAATGTAAATGGGTATGCCATTGAAAATTGCTTTAAAAGGTTGAAAGAGAGTGGTTTGTGTTCTGAAAGAAGTATATACTTCTTATATTATTTTCTTTCCTTCTCTTCCCACTCTCAATAAATATTTATTTGTGCCAGCACTATATTTGTTCAGAGAAATCAGAGAGAAATTAAATAGTACCTTACCTGTTCTTTAGGATTTTATAGTTTATTACAAGAGACAGATATGAAAATAAACAAGTAGAACATCATATACTAGGTTCTTTGCTAGCTGGAAGTATGCCTGGTAGCAGTACAAGGGCTAGAATGCCTGGCTAGACTTAGGCTGCCGAAGAAGGCCTCACAAATTTGAAATATGTTGTCTGAACCTGGAAATAACAAGAATTAGTCACGTTTGTTGTATGGTGGTGGCATTCAGTCAGAAAAAGTCTATACAAAGGTAGGGAGCTATAAGGAAGCATGGATAACCCACTTACTAGTTAGAGGTGCAGATACTGCCTCACAAACTACAGGAAACAAAGGCAGTGGTGTGAGCCAGAGAAAATGTATGGAGATGTGTTGATGAGAAAGGTTACAGTAAAGTTTGCAACAGCTACCACTGTCAACAGAAAAGGGGAATAACTAAGAACACATAAAAAGGATTAGTAAATTGTACTCTACGGGGGGCAGTTGGGGTCTTTGGAAGCCATAATTTTATAATATTAAAAATTTTCACAGTTGTGTTATTTGTGCCAGAAGCACTTAGTCATTGTGGCAAGAGGAACACACAGTTCCCTATTCTGGAAAATAGAACCATCAGGAACTAAAAATGAATCTGACTTAGAAATACAACCAACACAGTCCCCAAATTTTCCCAATTTCTAAATATATATCTTAGGAATACCACAAGCTCTAAGTATTTAATTGCAAAAATTGATAAATTGGGAAAATGTATCTGTGATTTTACTTTACTTTATATCTCAAAGTAGCTTTTCCTTAATTTATTCTCTTCCCAGTAATTCAGTTAAAGTATTATCCAGATAATTCCCAGCACCACATGCACACTGCTGTCTTGGCAATTACCACTGCATATGCTATGGGAAACATGTATCCTCCCTAGCAGACTGGAAGCTCCTTAAAAACAGGGAGACAACTTACTTAGGTTGGTTCCCTCACCACCCTTTGTAATGTCTATCTTAGAAAAGGAACATGAAGAAGCTGATGAACAGCCTAAATGGCTCCCCCCAAAACAGCACAGTTAGAATGTGATGTAGAAAAAAGTCCACAGATGCAGGCCAGAGGTCTTGTCTTCTTTGAGACAATATTTAGTTTTGTTCTAAGAAGATAAGAAGTCTTTAGAAATAAAGAGGCATATTTTGAAAATAAAGCATCACATCAAAGCTTCTAAAAACAGAATCACATTGAGGAAAGGAAATGGATCTTACCACTAAATCATCATTTTCACTATAACAGCAAAAAGGATGCTGATAAACTTAAGAAAAAATCTGAGACTATTAATAGAGCTCTTGTTTAGCTGGTAAACTTGTACTGGTGGCACTGGAATTTATTTTTAGAGATGTAAAGTTTCAATAAAGAGCCTGACTACCATTTTGATGTTAACAGCTTTCAACTCATAATCTTCCTTCTTTCCTTTTAAGATGTTTTATTACTTTCAAATGTTTAATTTCACATAATAATGAACTTCATTGTAAAGTTCACTTCCATACATGCATATTTTAGATGTCGGTCATATTAAGCCCCTGTTATTTTCTCTTATCCCCTCTAACTCCTGCCTATCCCTTTCCCAACAATTTCCTTCTCTCCTTTGTGCCACATCAGGACAGCTGCTAAGAAGGCAAATTCAGAGAGCATGCATACCCAGTCAGCAAAAGATGTACCACCAACCAATGTAAAATTCAAAACTACTCACCCTTCACTTCATTCAAGATATCTGTGGCTTGAAAGCTACCTCTATCTCAAAAAAAGAAAAAAAGTACAACAAATTATGTCAGTAAAAAGCCCTTCCTATACTCCTTTTAGTCCATGAGCAGCATTCAAATCATATTTTGGGGTGGAGGTTGATCTCTCTCTTTGTAGAGTGACCCTCATAAGACAACTGAAGTTTAAATAGCATGTCAATGTGAATTACCCAGAAAGCTTTCTTACTTCCCTCTTTACTAACTGGCTCTGCACCGTGTGTTTTCCAGGGCATATTGGAATGATGCTGGTGCTTTCAGATCACTTTGCATCAAGTTCCGCTGTGCTGTATGTACTGCATTTGCTAAGTCCGCCTGAGTTTCTGTTATAAATTTAACTTCTCTAATTCATATGTCTTGATGACTTACATTTAGGAATAGGAATATGAAATTAGGGCTCTATTTAAAGTAGTCCTACACTGAGTATGTGAGTGTTTCAGATCAAATCAGGTGCCTTGATTGTAGTGGAAGACAAGTGATGCTAGGTACCGGGGAATGACTCTTGTCCTATAATTGTTGGTTATACATGCTAATGAGGACTCCCTTTTATTTTATACAGTGCCTAGAAAAAGACTACATCCTAATGAATGAGCCCATTGGATAATTGGTTATGGCACAAAAAAATCACTATGGAGCATATTTTAGACCATATTCAAAATATCACAGTTCATCAGTACTCTTTGAAATGTTTCAGCTGTTTTCTGTATCACCGAAAGTCTTCTGATCATTATATATAGATACCTGTGGCACCCAGTGGCAGCTATAAAAGATAGTTCTGAATGTTTAAACTCTAGTTGTTTTGTTTTTAATTTGTAGTAGATCTGTTTGGTGGCATGCTTTGTAGACTCGGCTATTAAGGGAAGGCTGAGGCAGGAGGATTTATTGATCCAATCAATGAGTTTAACACCTGCCTGAGTAACATAGCAAGAGCCTATCTAAAAAATAAAACAAATAAATAAATGTTCGTAAGAAACCCTTACTCATTTTGGATAACTGCAAAAAGAAGCAACAATGATTGTGAATTCAACAAAGTTGTCAATATGTTCTTGTTCAAATTTGACTTAAGCTTAGGATTCTCAAACCAACTTGATGATGCTAAGTTTGGATTTTCTGTTGGTACACACATAAATATGAACAGGGTAGAAAGGATTCTTCACCCCTGAAATATGCATAATAATAAAAAACTTATTATATAAGAAAAACTTATTATATAAGAAGCAGAAACTGAAGCATAAGTGCTAAGACATAGCTCAGTGGTGCAGACTGTGCCTAGCATGTGAAAGGTCCAGGCTCACCCTTAGTACTGAAAAGCAAGACCTCTACCAACACAAACCTAAAACAGAACACTATAATAGCACTCTACTTGGAAACCCAAATTGTATGATTGTATGAGACAATTTATGTGATAGAAAAAAAAAGGATCGCTTGGCCTTGTAGGCACATAGGTTCTAAATTAATTTTAGCATCTACCAAGATGTACCAATTGGCAAATTGCCATGCCTTTAATCAATGTTAGGACTTTGATTATAGGTATACCATGGCATTATACTAAATTTAAGAGGAGTTCCTAGATATAAAATAGAGGACAGATGGGAATGTGTTATCTTAATAATTGGAATTTTTTCCTTGCCTATATTCCCCAACATTACAATGTTCACAAATCTAAACTATCTCATAATAAGTATTGATATTCTGGACTAAAGTATAATAAATAATAAATATTTCATATTTCCAATAAGTTGTTACAAATGGTGACCCATGAACATGGCCTCTGGCAGGATTGAAATAGTTAACATGACTCAATATAGATGAAAACAAAACAGCCAAGAATTATGTACTACCCACTGAGGGAAGGGCCATTCTCCCTGCTGCTTTTTTCTTCAACATGATGGCCATAATGTGGCCAATGCAAAAAAGCAATAAAATGAATGACATTTAGCAGTGGACTACCACAATTTTAATGTTCTCTTATTCTTAAGATCCCCATAGCCAATATTAAATACTATCAAAATGCAACTCCATCCAATCAAGAACTAAACAATACTTTGTTTCATAGTGGTGGTTATTATTTAGTTCTTTGAATAGCCTTGTGCTCCTTAAGATTTATAGTTTGAGATTTTGAGACATATTATGATCTCCTGTAATACTACTTAGCATTCAGAACTAAATTCAAGTCAAATTATCATATTGTTTTTCTGAACTATACTAGCTCATAGCCACTTTGTTGTTGTGTGTGCTTGAGTGTGAGTGTGTGTGTGTGTGTGTGTGTGTGTGTGTGTGTGTGTGTATGTAAAGAGAGGAGTAGGGGAGAAAGGGAGAGAGGGAGGGATAGAGGAAAGGAGAGAGGGAGAGTTCAGAGGATAACCTCTGGCTGTGGTCCTTTCCTCTCATCCTTATTTGAGACAAAGGTCTCTTTGCCACTGTATAAGCAAGACTAACTGGACCACAGAATAGTCTCTTGTCTCTGCATCTCACAGTAGGAAAGCTGGCATCCATCACACATGCTTTTGCTATTGTATCTGGTTTTTACATCTGATTCTTGGAATCAAAAGTAAACTAGAGTCATTAGGCTTGTGATTTTATCCACTGAGTCATCTCCTAGCCTTCAAAACAGTTTCACATTTTCACTGTATTCATTTTAGCTCTCCCTCATTTATGATATCCTTTTATTATTTAGCATTATCTCTTATGATAGCTGTTCAAAAATATATCTTTTGCCTACTTAATAGACTGGTTTCTTTTAGAATACGGTGTAGCAGGCATTTCAATTATGTCTACACATAGAATTGTCTTCCTAGTTTCCATTCTTACTTGTATGTCATTCATTACTCACTTTTCCAATCATGTTTAATCTTGTTAATTGTAACTGCATATATACATATGTATGCATATAGCCACAGAACTTATTTGGAAAAAACACTTGGTATACACAAGAATATAATATAACATTGAGTCATTTCTTCTCATAAAATCTTTTTTAAAAAGTTGTGCTACAAGTTAACCAACTTTTTTCCATGACCTATAAATGGTAGCATAATTCAGTTTCACCTTCTAGAGTGTCCCTGACTACCATTTCTTTTTTTCTGTTATACAGGACTCTTCTTTTCACCTGTCCCAATTCCTTATGCTCTTCACTATGACAAGGCATTAGACATACTTTCCCCTCTACTTGGAATTCTCTCAGCTACACCTCAATCTAGGTAATTTCCACTTTTTTATTCAGACTGCTATGCAATTCTAAAGGCTCTTTTAGCATCTTATTACAAACTTTCTTGGCACCACAGCATTCCTTTCGTAGCATGTTAACAGTAGTGATATTTTTAGATATATTTGTGGTAGGCTTTTTTCTGCTACTATATCCTTTAGTGTATAAGTGGAAAATTCAACTGAGCTCCTTAGCACCTTGCATATTTTAACTTTTAAACAAATATTTTATAAAGAATAAATATATAATGTTACTTATAAAGAATATAAAGCTACATTGATAATCCCAATGTTATATGCTCTCTTCTGTGCATAGAAAAAGTCAAGACTATTCATTCAGGAAATATTATTTCCACAGGTATGTTGATCTCTCTCTCTCTCTCTCTCTCTCTCTCTCTCTCTCTCTCTCTCTCTCTCTCTCTCTCTCTCACACACACACACACACACACACACACATGACATGGGGCAGAGGAAGAGAGACTAGCATAATTGAGTTAATTCTCTAAGGCAAAGCATAATCTAAACTATGGATATCTTCATTATTTATACAGTGCATCTATTTCTTCTATTATATTTTAAAAGATACTATACACAAGATAATATATAGATTTTCAGTTCAGTTAACATGATCTTGAATTATGTCATATTTACAATGAGGCAATAGGTTATAATTTTTTATATATTGGGATAATGTTAATTTCATAGGTTTTTGTGAGACATACAAAATATGTGTGAAAAGATATAGAGAGAGTGCACAGCATAATGCTAGGCTTATAATAGGGAGTTAGTAAATGGGAGACATATCAGCGTATATAACAAGTAAAATTCATGTATATAAATAATTTGCTATTTGTTGTTTTCCAGCTTTGGGGTATAATTTACAGATAAGTTATGTTTGATCAGTATTGTCTGAGTTAGACCACAAGCAGGAACCACAGCTGCTTAATTCAAATCAGAAATTTCTTAATTTCTTGGGCACATACATGGCTGCTTAATTAGATTTGAGCTGATTTAACAGTAGATGTTGTTAATTACTGTGCTAAGCTTGACTGTACCACAAGAGGCGAATCAATGCAGAAACTTTTACCTGTAACCTAGTAGGAAAATGGCTTATTTTTATTTTGTCTTCATTTTATAAAATTAAAAATTTTTAAAATTTTAAAAATTAAATAGAGATGCATTATGAAAAATAAGAGAGTATATATACAACTTTAAAAATAGGCAATGATCTAGAATAACAATATCTGCCTTTCCATAAATAAAGGTAATTTTCCTATGCAACAAAAATTTTACAAATTACTTGAATAATTTTTCTGGTCAAGTACTATAGTTTCCAAAGTGAAAAAGAACAGAGTTTGGGAACTGACTACCTCAATGTCATAATTATAGGCATGAACAGTATGTTTTGTGTTGGAAACAGGTTTTAATTTAATTATTTTCACAGAAATCAGAGTGTAGAAAGCACCCTGTGAGGCCATTTAGCTACATGAAGATCATTCTCCCTAACTAATCATATTAGATGATTGTCTGTCCTATTTCATAAAGCCTTTACCCAGGAGTAAAATCCAACTGTCTCCTTTGGTTAGCTGATCTAGTGTTGAATAAACCTCACCATTTAGTATTTCTTCCTATGTATAAACTAGCACTCCCAATGTATATTAAGCCTGTTTCTTTTATCTTTACTCTAGAAAGATACAGAGGGCTAGTGGTAGGGATCCACTAATGATATTTCATAAGTGTATGACAATGATTAAATTTCACTCTCAGCCTTTTTGGCACACTGAGAGTCTACAATCCTGATTTTTATCATCCTTTTAGTTGTATACTGTGAAAGAAATAATAAGAAATCTTATCTGTTCTATATCAAAGAAATATTAAGAAGCAGACTGTACCCTTTTCTGAATATAAATTAAGTTAGGTGTGATTAAAAACAGTAAAAACTCAGTGACATGTATGAGCCATTTTCCTAAAAATCATTTTTTATCAAAAATTACTACCCAGTGAATCATCTTTTTGAGGTACTAAAAAGGACAAGATACATTACAATACAGAGGCTGTTTACAGATGGTTTCTTACAGATGCATCTAAAGTCATCGCATCTGTATCACTGTACATAATTATTTAAACCACCCACAAACATCTTAGCAGATTAAGGGACTAAAACAGCTACTACTGAATCTTCAGTGATTATATAGGTTTTCTTGCTTTATGTCTTGCAGTAGAGGTGATTCTCAACCTATGGGTCATGAACTATTTGCAGGGGGTGTCAAATTACATTTTCACAGGGGTGGCATATCAGATATCCTGCATAGCAGATATTTACATTACGATTCATATCAGGGGAAAATTACAGTTATGAGGATGCAACAAAAATAATGTTATGGTTGGGGGTCACTACAACATGAGGAACTGTATTAAAGAGTTCAGTATAAGGAAGGTTGAGAACCACTAATATAGAGCTTTTTATTTGTAGCCCTCATACATCTCTATAACCTATCAGGGTACCTAGAGATGTAGTAAAAATCTCAATTCAATTTAAATATAGTGCTGTGAGAAATGTGTTAGACTAAAGGAAAGGCCTCTGGCATTATTGTGTATTGTTCTTTTATTCTCATTTTCATTAATTTCTTCCCTAATATTTATTATTTCTTGCTATCCATTTGGGTTTTAGATTGGCTGCTTTTTATTTTTTGAGAGGCTTGAAACATGCTGTTTATTTGAAATATCTCTTAAATTTTTTTTAATGTGAATGTACATCACTATAAACTTCCCTTTTAGGACTGCCTTGGCAGTTCCTCAGAGTTTCTATTCTCAATTTCATTTGTCTGTAGGAATTTTTACATCTTCAACTTTAAATGATACTGCTGTGTTGTTCTTCAAAATAGTTGTGCATATCTACATTCCCACTAGACATAAAGAAAATGTTCTATCTCATTCTAGCTAATAACTGGAAATAACAGAATTAATGAATCTGTAAACTTGACATATATAAAGTGCTAGCTTGGTTATGTTAATTCACATTTCTTATTTCTAATAAGAATGCTAATCTTTTCATGTTCATCAGTCAATCATTTACTCTTTTGAGAACTAGCTATTTCAACATTTCAACAACTCTTATAATTATTTGAGAAGTTCTTTATATACTCTGAGCAATGATCTTCCGTCAATTATATGTGATACAAACATCATCTATCATATTTGTATTTTTCACCTTTAGTGTATCTTTTGCTTCAGATGAACATAAATGCAACACTTTAGTAAATAAAAATTAATATTTTTAATGTTCTGAGAGGTACCCTGGTATATATAAATTTTTCCTGATTCCAAAGTAATAAAGTTTTACCTAAAATTTGTAAAGTGTTGCTTTATTTCTGTTTTCATCACACTGAAATGATCTGTTTTAAAGAATGTACTGCACATAAGAAATGTGTTCTTAATACTTAGATGTCAGCTCCAGCTCTGACTAATGAGGGATATAAGTGTAGCTAAACAAATCAATCCTTGGATGTCATTTGGAATTGTGCAGAACTCTGCAAGTACCAAACAGAGTTTGTACATGTTCATTTCTTAAATTGTGGTTTGTGTGTTAGCAAATGTGCAGAGATCATAGAAATCTAGGATATTTTGTAAGTCTCTGTAAGAATAACTTCACATATATGCTTCGTTTTAAGAAAGAGCAAAACCTCACATGATCAAGTTGGAGCTCAGTAGATTAAAACCCTGGATAAATCCCTAACCTGACATGAAAGGACATTTGGTAAAGAATAAATCCTACAGATTTTACAGAAAACAAAGACTGTACTACAAAAGTCTATACTCAGCAAAACTGGAAAATCTAAATTAAATGGATGATTTTCTAGACAGACACCATGTACCAAAGTTAAATCAAGATCAGGTAAACCATCTATACTGTCCCATAACCCCTAAGGATATAGAAGTTGTCATTAACCCCCATCCCCATCCCCCAAAAAAGCCCAGGGCCAGAGGATTTTAGTGAAGAATTCTACCAGACCTTCAAAGAAGAACTAATACCAATACTCAAACTATTCAATGAAATAGAAACAGAAGGAAGACTACCTAATTGATTTTATGAAGCTACAGTTACTCTGATGATATCTAAACCACACAAAGACTCAACAAAGAAAGAGAACTTCACACAAATTTTGCTGATGAGTATCAATGCAAAATTATTTAAATAAAAGTCTTGCAAACTGAATCCTAGAACACATCAAAATGGTCATTCATCACAACCAAGTAGGCTTCATCCCAGGGTTCAATATATGAAAATTCATCAACATAATCCACAATATAAACAAACTCAAAGAAATAAATCACATGATCTTCTCATTAGACACTGAAAAAATATTTGACAAAATACAACATCCCTTCATGTTAAAAGTCTTGGAGAGATCAGGAACTCATGCCACATACCTAAATAAATAAAAGCAATATACAGCAAACCAACAGCTAACACCAACTTAAATGGAGAGAAACATGAAGCAACCCCAGTAAAATCAGGAATAAGACAACGCTGTCCATTCTCTCTTTAGTCAATATAGTAGCTGAAGTTCTAGCTAGAGAAATTAGACAACAAACGGTGATTAAGTAGATACAAATTAGAAAGGAAGAAGTCAAATTATCACTACTTGCAGATGATATGACAGTATATATAAGTGATCCAAAAAAAATCTACCAGAGAACATGTAACAACTTCAGCAAAGTGGCTGGATATAAAATTCACTCAAAGAAATCAGTAGTCCTTCTTTATACAAATGATAACTGGGCTGAGAAAGAAATTAGGAAAACAACACCCTTCACAATAGCCACAAATAATACAAAATATTTTGGTATAACTCTAACCAAGCAAGTTAAAGATCTGTATGCAAAGAACTTCAAGTCCCTGAAGATCAAAATAAAAGAAGACATCAGAAAATAGAGATCTCCATGCTCATGGATTGATAGAATTTACATAGTAAAAATGGCCACGTTACCAAAAGCAAGCTACAGATTCAATGCAATCCCCATCAAAATTCCAACATAATTCTTCACAGACCTGGAAAGAGCAATTCCCAACTTCATATGTAAAAACAAACAAACAAACAAAAACCCAGAATAGCAAAAACAATTCTCAAAAATAAAAGAACTTCTGGGGGAATCACCATCCCTGACCTCACGCTATACTATAGCAATAGTGATAAAAAAACTGCATGGTATTGTTACAGAGATAGGTCGATCAGTTGAATAGAATTAAAGACCCAGAAATAAACCCACACACCTATGGACACTTGACCTTTGATAAAGAACCCAAAACCATACCGTGGGGAAAAGAAAGCATCTTCAACAACTAGTGCTGGTCTAACTGGCAGCTTGCTTGTAGAAAAAATGCAAATTGATCCATATTTATTACCTTATATAAAACTCAAGTTCAAGTGGATTAAGGACCTCCACATAAAACCAGACACATTGAATCTAATAGAAGAGAAAGTGGAAAATACCCTTGAACGCATTGGGACAGGGGAAAATTTCCTGACCAGAACTCCAATGGCTTGTGCTCTAAGATCAACAATTGACGATTGGGAGCTCATGAAACTGCAAAGCTTCTGTAAGGCAAAGGACACTGTCAATAGGACAAACAGCAACCTACAGACTGGGGAAAGATCTTCACTAACCCTACATCTGACAGAGGAGTAATATCCAAAATATACAAAGAACTCAAGAAGTTAGACTCCCCAAAACCAAATAACCCCCCACAACTGGGGTACAGAGCTAAATAGAATTCTCAGTAGAGGAATCTCAAATAGCCAAGAAGCTTTAAGGAAATGTTCAGCATCCTTAGTCATCAGGGAAATGCAAATTGAAACAACCCTGAGATTTCACTTCACACCAGTCAGAATGGCTAAGATCAAAAACTCCAGTGACAGCACATGTTGGTGAGGATGTGGAGAAAGAGGAACACACTTCCATTGCTGGTGAGTACAACCACTCTGGAAATCAATCTGGCAGTTCCTCAGAAAATTGGTAATAATCTTACCTGAAGACCCAGCTATTATACTGCTCTTGGGGATATAACCAAAACACGTTCCACCATACCACAGGGACATGTGCTCCACTATGTTCATAGCAGCCTTAATTTATAACAGTCAGAAGCTGGAAACAACCCAGATGTTCCTTAACCAAAGAATGGATACAGAAAATTTGATTCATTTACGCAATGGAATACTATTCCTCTATTAAAAATGAGGACACCATGAATTTTGCAGGCAAATGGATGGAACTAGAAAATATCATTCCATGATACAAACCACAGACCATAAGGACTTTAACAAGAAGAAAGGCCAACTTGAGGATGCTTCAATCCCACTTAAAAGGGGTAACAAAATAATGATGGGAAGCAGAGGGAGGAAGACACCTTGGTGGGAGAGGGGAGAGGGAGGGAAAGGGGGATCAGAATCAGGTATGGGCAGAATCAGGAGAGAAGCCCAGAGGGTCAGGAGAATGTATGGAAATATGAAGCTGAGGGACATGGGGCAGGACAAGGGGACCTGTAGAAAGTCCCAGAGATCTGGGATGTGAGAGGCTCCCAGAACTCAATGATGACTTTACCCGAAATGCCCAGAAGTGGGGAGATGGAACCTGAAGAAATTACTTCCAGTAGATAGACAGGGATCCCATTGGAGGGTTGGGGACAACAAACCACCTTCAAAATTTTGGACCCAGAAATTGTTTCTGTCTAAAAGAAATACAGGGAAAGGAAAGGCCACCTAGTGACCGGCCCAACTTGGATCCATCCCATGGGTGGGGACCAAACTCTGACACTATTATTAATGCCATGTTGTACTTGCAGACAAGAGCCTAGCAAGGTTGTTCTCTGAGAGGCTCTACCAGCAGTTAACTGAGACAGTTGCAGATACTTACAGACAAGCTTTGGACTGAGGTCAGGAAATCTATAGAAGAGTTAGGGGAAGGATTGAAGAAGCTGAAGGGAATGGCAACCCCATAGGAAAACCAATGGTGTCAAGTATCCTGGACCACTGGGAGCTCCCAGAGACTAAGCCACCAACCGAAGAGCATACAGGCGCTGGTTCGCGGCCCCCAGCACTTTTATAACACAGGGCTACCTTGTCTGGCCTCAGTGGGAGAGGTGCACCTAATCCTGTAGAGACTTGAGGCCCCAAGGAAGGAGGATATGGAGGAGTGGGTGGGGGTAGGTGGGTGAGGGGTGGGGGGACCACCCTTTCAGAGGCAAAGGAGAGGGGGTATGGGATGAAGAACTTTTGGAGGGGGGACAGGGAAGGAAAGCAACATTTGGAATATAAATAAATAAAACAATTTTTTAAAAAAGCAGAAAATATATTAAAATTTTAAATGTGGAAAATCATGGATTAAGATAGTTAATACTACAATTTACTGTCCCAGTAGCTGACTGGAATGCAGACATTACTTTTCTGTTACATATTTTCTCAATTATATTATTCATAAGATTCTAGCTTGTTGTAGACTATTCCAGTTGGATTAATATCTAGGAACTGACTTATTCCACAGATAACCTCAAAACCATTTTACTGGTATCTTAATCTACTTTCCATTGATAGTAAAAACTTTTTGGCCAAGTTCTTTATAAAGCAAGGATGCTTATATAGCTCAAATTTTAAGAGGCTGAATACCCAAGATTTGAAAATTCCATGGATGGATTTGGCCTCTAATCAATTCTTTGCTGCCTGGGTCAAATCATGGATGATGACATCATGGTGGGAAAGATCTTACAGCAAGACAGAAAGTCAGATAAAGATTGAGATTCTAAAGGACCAGGTTAATAATTTCTAAGTACTTCTAAGGACACAACAACATCCTACTAAGCCTCACATCTTCAAAGAAATTTCACTAACTCTTAGTATTGTCATACTGAAGACCAAGCTCCTATCACATGTACACGTAGGCAGCAAACCACATTTTAGCCTATGATGTTTGTTGTGGTATCTCTTGGTGCTCAAAAATATTATAGTTCATCAAACATTCTTAATTTGACCTTAAACAGTTTGGCTTAAATTGCTAATGAGGAATCATATTAGGATCAAAGAGAAAGGAATTAACTTCGATATTGAGTAAATTAGTATTAATATAAAATATGAATGTTCTTTAACCCAGAAATTTCACTTCTGAGAATTTATCGTGAGAAAATGAAGATTTATACACATAGTTATCAACAAATACATACATTACACAGTATATGTGAAAAATTCTTGTTGGTGTCTAATAGAAAATGACTGTTAAACATGTCATAATTCATCAATGCTATAGCACATCATATAGTCTTTTATCTGAGCTCCAGAGTTTAACACTCAACTGTGTACTCAACAGCTCTACATGCTGATCTCTATCTGACCACATACTACCAACATAATCCTTCTCTCAGCACATAGCACCATTTCTATCAAGTTCTCTAAGCCAGAAATTTATAAACCATTCCTGACATTATTTCTCTGAACATCCCACTCAATGACACACCTGATTTTGTTATATTATGGCTTATGTATATGCTGAATCTAATTGTCAATAATGTACTATGGAGAGGATTTTCTACACTGTATCCAGGGCAATGCTTAAAAATTCTTAACTAGTAACATATTAGTAAAGGTCTGTATTTCAGTTAGTATTGTATAAGTTTCCTGGTTTTGATAAACTATAGTATACTCATGCAAGAACATTTAATGATGGTTATTTAAAATAACCCCCATATACAGAGCTTCCACAGGTAAATATAACACTGGAACTCATTGTAATACTTTGAAATTTAACATATGTCTACAGTATTTTCAAATAAAAATTTTAACAAACTTACATGTGAAACTGGCTATTTAAAAACCTTCAGTGGCTTCCCTTGACAATGAAGCTAAAGGCCCAAATTTTTATAACTGTGTCTTTATAACAATGTCCTCCGGAGTCTGTGCTATCCCTATATAGTGTACCTGGTTTGTTTTTTAAACTGACAGCTGTTGCACCTTCTGTGTTTGCTATACCTCACCTTTAGTTCTTTAGATACATAAAAACAAGCTTTTGTGGTACTCTTTTCTTCTCTTTAGAATCTTTCCTTTTCATCACCCACCTTTGCAGTTAAAGAATTTCTAGGTAAGAAGCATTCAATAAATATTTAATGGTTATTAAATGAAGCAAGTTAAATAGTGAATTTTACACCCAGGAACATGTAAAGATGTTTTGGAAGAGGTTACTAGTTGTCTCTATTCAGAAGCCCTTGTTCCTTGCCTCATGATAAAATCCATCTTCCATGAGAGGCTAAATGGGCAACTGTTCTAGTATTGACAGTGGCACTTGGTCTTCAGAGAAAGACTTACCTGCAAGAAAACTTTACTAGCTTGTGCAGAAAAGAGCTAACATAGCAGGCCTGGAGTTTGTATCTATAGAAAACACCACTAGCAAGGTTGGCCTTTGGTTTGCATCTGAGAATCTGAGTTTCTGGTGTCTACCTCGAGGGTACATTATTATACCTGGACTGTTGGACAACCTAATTCTCTTCTGGGAGAAGGAAATTTTATTATGTGCTAGGCATAGGTTTCCTACATGATCATCTCCCAAGGAAACCCCTTGATGCTGAATCCCTAGTAGGCTTTTGGCATGTAGTTTGCTTCAATTTATACCTGAGAGAATTAAATATGTTCTCTGGGGTTCCATTGGGAGAAGATTTGTGGGAAAGTACTGGGGGGAGCATGAATTATTTTAGATTATCCTATATCCTTGTTTTTTCTAAAAGACTGTAATTTTTTTTACAGATTTTGTTAGAATAAATCATAGGTCATAAATATGACTATCTTAATAAATCATACTACATGCAATTTTATAAAGATATAAATCTTAAGTCGCAGCAAAACACTTTCAGCTCTTACAGGCCCAGATTATAGGCAATAGCTATTGTGCGAAGGAGAGTAAAAGACAAAAGATGAAAGCCCCTGGAGCCTTGTTGGTGACTTAGTATTTCTCCGTTTGAGGATTTTGACTAGCATATTCCTGGAGAAAATAAAACTTTTAAAAGTCATTTTGAGTTGGTTGGGTTTTCTGTTACTTCTACCCAAAGAAATCATTTTTAATTAATTTTTTATTGGATATTTTATTTACATTTCAGATGTTATCTCCTTTCCCCATTCCCCACCCACCCAGAAACCCCCTATCCCATCCCCCTCCTCCTGCTTCTATGAGGATGTGCCCTGACTCCCACTCCCACCTCCCTGCCCTCGAATTACCCCATACTGGGGCAGGACCTCTTTTCCCACCTAATAATCATATTGAGTGATGGAATAGAGACTGCAAAGTAAAACTTATACAAGACAGTTTCTAACTGCTTAACTGAGAATTCCTTTTCAATATGGAAGTATGCCTTTATGTCATGAAACAGTTGTTATGGTTCATAATTTAAACCTCAAAGGTTTTGTGTATGGCTTCAAGTTGACGAGGCTAATAGGAGATGGTGGATTACTTACGAGGTGGGACCTAGTAAAATGAAGCGATACCACATGTTCTAGGAGGGAACTCACTGCTACTATCTCTCCTTTTTCTCCCTTTGCTTCGCTTCTAGCATAAGTTGAGTGTTTTCCTCCACCAAGTGCTTCTACCATGCTAAGGCAATTGCTCAGGACTAAAGGCACTAAGGCCAAGTGATCATAGACTAAAACCTGTGACAACCTAAGCCAAAAAAACCCACCTTTCCTTTTTTAGCTCATATTGCCAGGGTTTTTGATGTAGTGCAGAAAGCTGACTTACACAACAAATACAGTCCTGAAATAGTATCAGTCAAATTTCAATAAAGATACCACTTCTCTATTGATATATCATTTCCTAAAATATAACTTCAATTTCTGACTGACATTTAATTAGATATCACATTGATTTTCTTTATTTTGTCCATTTGACAGTGATTAAGAGGGTAGATTTTTGGAACATAATCTCAGGCTTACTGAAATCAAATCTGAGCCCTGTCATTTGGAAGCTGGCTACTTAACATGTTATCTTTCCAGTCTGTGACTTAAATGATTTGCCTGTTCACTCTTATTTATTTATGAAATTGTACTTACATGGTCCCCATCATCTGGGTATGCTGACAAACACTTGGAATCATAACACTTGGGAGGAAGAGGCAGGAGACTGTAAATGGCAGGTCAGTCTGAGCTACCTAATGAATCTGAAACCAGTCCATGCTGTGAGACACCATCTTAAAAAAAAAACCCAAAACAACAACAACCAACCAACCAAGCAAAACCAAACAAACAAAAAAGGCAAAACTAAAAAGTTCAATTCAGATTTTCCATAAAATTGACTTTTAGGAACAGAGAGATGGCTCTTCAGGTAAAGGTATATATTATATGCCACCAAGCCTGATGACATGGGTAGCTTTTTTGCCCTTAACAGTCAGTGGGAGCATAGATTATGGACTCACACATGGTTTCTGGAAACATCACAGATGATGGATGTCCACATGGTCCCTGACATAAGCATGTACCACTGACTTCAGCATGGTTTCCTGTGGCATACAGACCATGGACATCAGGCCCTCTGTGTGGCCACTCTGTGGGTCACAGACACCACCACAGCCCTAAGTGTCAGCATAGGCCAAGGGCATTGACATGGTCTCAGATGGCAGCCAAGCTACTCACATCATCATGGCCTTGGAGGCAGCACAGCCCACAGACATTTAATTAATGGGTTCAGGCTGCAGTACAGAGCACAGGCATCCATGTAGCCTTCAGTGGTAACATGATCCACAGACATCAACACACCCTTGCTGCAGTGGGACCATGAACTCAGACATTGCCATCAGTGAGAGCATGAACCCAGACACAGCCCTCAGTGGGAACACAGGCTACCTCAGGTAGCAGCACAGGCCAGTCACATCACTATTGCCCCAATGGTACCACACACCATGGACAGACATCTGAATAACCTTCAGTGTTAGCACAGGTCCCAAACATCAACTTAGGCCTTGGCTACAGTAGGATGATGGATCCAGACATGACATTTGGCAGCAGCACAGACCCAGTCATCAACATGGCCTCAGGTGGCTTCCCAGGCTACTCACAACAACATGGCCGCAGGTAGAAGCACAGTCCATAGACATCAGAATGGCCTCAGGTGGTGTCCCAGACCAAGGATATCCATATGGCTTTCAGTGGTAACTTGAGCCAGAGACATCAACAAGGCTCTGAGCTGCTGTAGAACCATCTATAGACATCCATCCGAATCTTAGGCTTCAATATGGCCTGGGGCAGCAGACCACAGATACTAAAGTGGTCTCCAGAGGAAGCACTGATCATAGAGGTATTTCAGAGAGATCCAATTCAGAAAGTGTACTGTTCTTCACCTTGGAATCCTGTCATTGCTTAGAACCAGGGTGATCATGAGTCTGCACAGCATGTCTGGGGACTGAGTAAGTATGCAAGCTTCAATCTGCTGCACACCACTGGGTTGGCCCTACTCAGCAACACCACCCACATTTCCCTGTCCACCATTCCTTTCTCCACCACTCACTCACTCACTGCTACATTCCTCTCTTTCCCACCTCTCTATTGAATATTCATTCATAATAGTAGCATTGTAAACTGTGGTGTCTCCTATCTATCTATCTATCTATCTATCTATCTATCTATCTATCTATCTATCTATCTATCTATCTCTCCCAGACAGCTGTGCGTGCAGATATTCATTGCAATGAGGTGGTGATCTACATCAAGGTTTCTGGCTTCTGAAGCAACATATATAATAAACTATTGCTGAGCTCTGTCTCAGATATCCTGCTGTTTTGTTTCCCAGAGTTAGGGTAATGTTGGGGCTACACAGGGTGTCAGTAACTGGGGTTGCAGAAAGAATTGGAGGCTGGGGTATGTTCTGTGGGAGCTCCTGGCCATCACACACCTCCATGCCCTCAATGTCTGACACCCTGAGGCTCACCAGGCTTGACCTTTTGAAGCCTGTGGATAGTGTTGTTGCCTAGCACTTTCCATGTCCCAGCAGTGCAGGCAGCATGGGGAAGAAGCTTCAGGGACTCCATGCTGCGTGCCTAGGGCCTCAGCAATAATTGATTTCTACAGGAACTCCAGGGGGCAGCACATCTCCCAGTCCTTGGTTCCTATAGCCCCACTGCTCATCAGGATTGGTTCTTGCAGCCTACTGGCTGAGACTAGTGGCAGTGAAGGGTACAAATTCTCTGGGTCAGCTCTGTTCAGCCATTTTTCCTTCTGATTTCATGAATTCACATTTTAAAAGCACTTTCCCATAAGACTTGCCTATCTTTTCCCTTAGTTGTTTTGGCGCTATTACTGGCCCTGAAAACTCCTGTCCTCAGGTCACTCCGTGGAACCTCCTTGGGTCTCTGAAACTCCAGGATGCTCTGTTGCAGGTAAAAGCAACTGCTGCCATCTTTCCTCTTGACAACAGTTTTAACAGAATGGTGACAGTGAATATGGAGGAAATGAAGACATCTGGCCTTTATCATTCATTTGGATTATATTTCAAGGAGTGTGATA
This sequence comes from Arvicanthis niloticus, assembly GCF_011762505.2. NCBI lineage: Eukaryota > Metazoa > Chordata > Mammalia > Rodentia > Muridae > Arvicanthis > Arvicanthis niloticus. Next base: position 53,803,340 of record NC_047679.1, on the reverse strand, counting down.
TTCTTCATTACTTGATACTGATTTCATAAATCTTTTTATCTGGTCAATTTCCTGCTACCTTGGTTTTGCCATGAAATAAGATCAGATTGTATTTACCACTTTAGCCCAGCAAACACTTCTTCTGTCATTAAAACTATTCCATGAGTTCCAACTCCCCAGAAAATCATTTAGTTGAATGACAATTATTTTGCCACTTTACCTATATTTTTAATTCATCTCCAGTCCCATTAGTTTTTAATTTTATGGACATAATTTATGGCATATAATGATATAAATACTTACATATTATTTATTGATCTATAGATCATATTTTATCCCTATAAAAGGGAAAGTCTGATTACAATGAACATGACGTTTTTATTTAATGTTGTGAACAATGCATTGAAATGGATGCTTTGCTATGGTCTTGGTGCATTTTCTAGGAGAAGGGAAGGAGCTTTACCAAGTTTAGTCTCCAAGTCCTTAGTTGTGTTAACAGAATTTTCTTTGCAAAAGGTATTTTTTTTTATTTCAAAGTTTTTAAATTAACATACACAGTAATTAAGTTCCATTTAAAGCAAATTTTGTTTTTGTTGTTACTCTCCCTCCCTTTTTTCTCAACTCTCCTCACCCCACTCCTCCACCTACTCTTCCATCTACCACCCATTGCTTCCCTCTTTCATGTCTCATGTGTCCTACACTGTTCCCACAATACCTCATTAGACTTCTCATGGTTTCCCTTCTAGTTTTATAATTAGTTCCTACACAATACAAACACACACACACACACACACACACACTCACGCACACACACACATTTAAACCTTATAAACAAGGGTGCACATATGAAATAGAACACGCAATTTTTGTCTTTCTAAATCTGAGTTACCACACTTACTATAACTCTTTCCTGCTCCATCATTTCGCTTTATCAGTTAGAACTCACAACACAAAAGCTAAGTACTAGATTTTTTTCTGCTCCTTAGCTTAGAATTGTAACTTATTTCAATATATTCGAAACGGAGTCTCTCCCTGGGGCATTTCAATTAACAAATGTCTCAGAAATAAAACTCTTCCATAATAAAGTACATCCTGCTTAAAACAAGCACTACTGTATAATCACACAAAGCATCACTAATGTACCTTGTAGTTGCATTCAGTTGCTAGGCTACTCATTTGTGTGACCACGCAAAACAAAAATAACTTCTAGGCAAGGCTCTGTAACCCCTCCTCTTCCATTAGGTTCAAGTTTCCTTAGTAGCTGTTTTATGTCTTCTGGAACATTTAATGTTATTTTTCCTGAACACAATTAATAGCAATCAAAACTCTTCAGAGATCTGACATGACAAATTTTGTCTGATTCACTTTTCTATTTCTTCTTTCACTTACCCCATCTTGATCCCAATGTCATTTTCATGTACAATCCTTTTTGCTTATCAAAAAAGGGAAAGGTTCTGACAGCAGATTTCCATATCTCTGACCATTCCAGTTTGGATTTGGCTCCCTTGGTGGAAAATACAGCAGAACTGAACTTGGCTATAGGCCCTTCTGGGAACAAAGTTAGCACTATAGCTTCTTCCAAGACAGCACCCGCCTTATACCCAGATCTTTACCTGCCAAACTCCCCTTTCAATTCATTTTAACTTACTAATTCAATCCTCCTCTCTCCACTATGATATTCCAAGCTATATAATTCACAAGTTTTGGGACAGCACATTTATTGGTACCCTTTATATTTTTGTATTCTTTGTGAAAGCTTTGGATAATAAACTATGATAACAAATTGTCTTTTCCTTTTAAATCATAGGCTTTCTACCTAACAGATACAACTTTATATCTAGGATACTACATAGATAGATAGATAGATAGATAGATAGATAGGATAGATAGATAGATAGATAGATACATACATACATAGGATAGGATAGATAAATAAGACAGATTAGAGAGAGAGAGAGAGAGAGAGAGAGAGAGAGAGAGATATGGATAGATAGATAGACAGAGACTACAGGCTACTTAGGACTGTCATTCAAAGAAACACAATGTAGAAAAGAGAATCCTTCTCACTATCGACTTCATTAAGACATTCAAAACCACAATTAACTTTAACTTAATGAGAATCCCTCTACAGCAGCAGCTGGCGAACTTTTAAATTAAAAGTCAAGTTAGTAAAACAACAAAAGTCCCACAGGTAACTACTGGGGTCTTTGTGATTTATAGTGGAATATAATATCTCTTTTGTAACCACCAAACTCTGATTGTATTGCAAAAGCAGTGGCAGACAACATGTAAAAGAGGGAATGCAGTGGTATTTCAAGTACATCTTTATTGACAGACAGATAATAATGTGTACTAATAAGGTTGAGAGAAAATGAGAACTTTCACAAATTTCTGCTGACTGGATAATAATAGGTTAAACACAGACTTGTTATATAATCCAGCAATTCTAGCCCTAGGTGTAGATATAAGAGAAAAGATTACATATGTTCACACAAACATCTATACATAAATGTTCATTCATATATATATATATATGTGTGTGTGTGTGTGTGTGTGTGTGTGTGTGAACACATTTATTAGTAGACAGGTATGTGGAGGCCAAAATTTGATTCAGTAGATAAAGTGCTATCTATACCCATAGCTGCCCAGGATCTATGTAAAAAGCCAAAAACCAAGTACAGTGCTGTGTACCTGTAATCCCAATGCTGGGAGTTCAGGGCAGGGACAGGCAACCTCCTACCAATCAAGGCTTAGGGAATAAGAGACAGGAAGAACTTAAGAGTCAATGAGTGGAGAGGAGAGTTGTGAAATAATGACCTCTGGTCATTATGTGAGGGTTGGAAGTGCCAAGGGACTGTGGTTTCCTGAACAATACCTGCATAAGATCTAGCCTGCTGAAATTCCAGCATGGATAGAGGAGGGGCTCTATGGCACCATAATTTTTAGAGTAGTCATTGGCTGTTGATAGCTGCTGAGGTAGAGTCTGTTTTCTTTGGGTATTTGGTCACTGGAAAGTTGTTCATGCTCCAGTAGAATTTCACACACACACACACACACACACACACACACACACACAAACACACACATGCACGTGCATACGTGCGCATGCACACACACACACACACACACACACACACACACACACACAAAACCATTTACATATAAGCAGAACCAAACGGATGGGGGAGCAGTTAGCATTAACAACAACAACAACAACAACAACAACAACAACAAAAAAAAAAGACATGAAGCTGGGAGCAAGATAGTGTGTTGTCACTAGAGGGAGCTGAAGGGAGGTGGTGGTGGATGGATATAATGAATATACATTCTATAAATGTATGGAACTTTTGGTTTTGCTTTTGTTTTAATCATATTCATTTTTTATTTATTTACTTTACATCTCGGTTCAGTTTCCATTCCCTCCTCTCATCTCAGTCCCTCGTCTCCTCTACCCTGATCCACCCCTCCTACCCTTCTCCTCAGAGGGGAGGCCTCCCATGGATATGAACCCACCTCTGCACAGCAAGTTGCAATAGAACTAGGCACAACTTCTATTGAGGCTAGACTAGGCAGCCCAGTTAAGGGAAAGGGTCCCAAGGGCAGGCAACAGAGTCAGAGATAGCCACTGCTCTCACTTCAAGAGTCCCACATGTAGAGCTGTTACATATGTGCAAAGGGCCTAAACCTGTCCCATGCATACTTCCTGGTCAGTCTTTATGAACCCCTGTTGGCCTAGGTTTGTTGATTCTGTAGGTTTTCTTGTGTTTTCTTTGACCCCCTCTGGTTCCTTCAATCCTTCCTCCCCATCTTCCACAGTATTCCCAAAGCTTCACTTAATCATTGGCTGTGCATGAATTTTCATCAGCTGCTTAATAACAATATGGAGAGTAAGAAAAACATCTAACCCTGACCTTTGGTCTCAACATATATGCGCGCACACACACACACACACGTAATTGTATGCACAGGTGTACACATAAGACCACTTATACACACATATAGCATGTATACATACAAAAAACAAGAAAGAAAGGAAGGAAGGAAGGAAGGAAGGAAGGAAGGAAGGAAGGAAGAAAGAAAGAAAGAGAGTGAAAGCAACATGAAAACATTTTATCATACATGGAAGAGAAATAAGCATAGAAAAAAAAGATGTTCTTCCTCATTATCCATTAAACAAATGCAACTTGTATCAATGGGATATCATTACAGGCCTAAGAGACTAAAATAGCTAGCAAGATGGCAGAAAGTGTAAAAGCACTTGTGACATAAACCTGATTATTTGAGTGCCAGGAACCCATGGGTGAAGGAGAAAAATAGCTCCTAAAAGTTATCTTCTGATTCCCCCACATGTGACAGACAGACATGTGCAGGCACATGCATTCACACATGCATGTATGCATGCAGACAGTAATGGTAAATGAAATAAAAATTAGTGACAATATCAAATGCTGGCAAGATGGGACCCCACATTGTTGGTGGACTATAAAATGACACAGGTAATATGAAAAACAATTTGGAAGTCTCATATAAAACAAACCATGTAACCACAATGAAACCTATTGCTTACACTCTGAATAATAATTCCAGAGAAATTTATGCTCATGTAAGGGAATTTTATATAATAGTTCATATCATTATAGCCAAACTGGAAACAGATAAAATGACCTTAAACTCATGAATGTTTATGATTATTCAAGGTCTTTTTAGTTTTAGTTTTGTTTTTCTAAGACAGGGCATCTTTATATAGTTCAGGTCGATCTTGAACACACAGAAATGTACCTGCCTACACCTTCAGAGTGCCATAATTAAAGATGTATGCCACCATATCCACATATGGTTATAGTTAAACAATCCTAAGTGATCAGCCCTAAACACAAGTACATACAATATTTGTGTATATATATATATATATATATATATATATATATATATATTATTTATAATAATAGTTATTCTAGAAGTGACCACATTTCAGTGATAAAAAAGAAATTAGCTGCTGACTGGTTTTAATGAACAGTAAAGAACGGAAAGGCATGAGCTTGACCCTAAAATGTAGGTAGTAAGAAAGAGCTCTTTCTGGTTGATATAATATTTCTATATCTCAATTGATTATAAAAATTTCATGTGATAAAATGGCATAAGATATATGTATTACTTAGGGTTTTATTGCTGGGAAGAGCCAATATGACCACCATGTCAACTCTTATAAAGGAAAACATTTGATTGGTGCTGTTTACAGTTTCAGAGGTTCAGTGCATTATTATCATGGTGGAAAGCATGGCAGCATGCAAGCAGGCATGATCCTGGAGGAGCTGTGAGTTCTATATCTTTATCTACAGGCAACAAGAAAGAGGCTATCTGCCACACCAGGTGCAGCTTGAGCATATAAGACCTCAAAGCCCATTTACACAGTGACAGACTTCCTCCAGCAAGGCCACACCTACTCCAACAAGGCCACCGCTCCTAATAGTGTCATCTCCTATGGGGCTATGGAGCCAATTACATTCAAAATGTCATAGTATGTATAATCAGTGTACCAATATCAGTTTCCTGGTTTGATATGATACTATAGCTATATAAAATGTAAGCACTGGGAGAAACTGACTTCTTGGGACTTTCTGAAATTTACTACAAAGTTTTAAAAGTAAAAGATTATGTTAAGACATTTTAAAATAAAGTTTAAAAATAAAGAAAAAAATAAATTCAAGACACTGGAAAAACTCAGCAAACAGGAAAGAATAGTTAAGAATGGATATGATGCTGTTCTGGTGGGGTTGTCTTGTTGGTTTTCATTTTGTCAACTCCATGCCAGTCAAATTCGACTGAGGGAAAAAATGCCTCAATTAGGCTGTCCTGGAAGCAAGCTAGGGTGCTTCTGTCATTGATGATTAATGTGGGAGGGCCCACCTCACTATGGGTGGTGTCATCCCTGGACTGGTGGTACTGAATTCTATAAGAAACCACTCACAGCAAGCCAGGAGGAGCAAGCTAGGCAGCAGCTGTCCTTCATGGCTTCTGTATCAGCTCCTCCCATCCAGGTTCCTGTCCTGACTTCCATCAGTGATTAAAAAAAAAAATGTGCCATCAGAGTTGTAAAATGAAATAAACTCTTTCTTCCCCAAGTTGCTTTGGGTCATGGTGTTTTATCATAGCAACGGAAGCCCTAACTAACACAAATGCTATAGACCCGAGAAGCATCCAAGACTGGGAACAAAACAATAGTAAAACGTGATAACCCCCAACTATGTACTGTTTTAGTCTGTTTTCTTCTGTTGTAACAAAAATATCGGAAACATGGTAATTTATAAAGAATCCAAGTTTGTTTATCTCATGGTTCTAGTGTCATGGAAGTTCAATACCATGGCATTAGCATCTTTTCATCATCTACCAGGGTCTTTTTTCTTCATGATAGCCCAAACGAAGGTATCAAGGCCAGAAACAGCAAGCTTAATAGCTTAAGTCTTTTTTCCTGATATAAATGCTCTAATAAAACCATACGGTCCCAGAATCTTGACAAACTATGATTTGCAATATTTAGTCTAAATGAGTACCGTTCTTAGAGTGAGTATAATAAATTATTTTGTGTAGAAATGTAATAGTTTAAGAGCCATTGTTCCAAAGCACCAATTTCTAACTGTTAAATGGTTCTATGTGTATAACAATTTAATTTGGAGGTCTTATCTGAATCATTTTATGTAAAGCGACTTCAAATTAATTTTAGCTTGATAATTTCATGGTAACCACCAAGAAGATTATAAATATCCTGGGATGCCAACCTAGATGACAGGGTGTCAAAATGACTGAGATGTGACCCAAAGAAAGAATGCTATTTCTCAGATAAGCAAAATTATTTCAGTCATTTATGAGAATGCTCTTATAACAAGTATGTATGAGGTTATCTTACAAGGCATTTATTTGCATAGTGTCAATAAAGAACAGTAAGGTGAAAATAGGCAGTATTTTTCAAAACAAGTAAAATGGAAGCTGGATAGCTAAGTGTCTTAGTTTGGGTTTCATTGCTGTGAAGACACCATGACCAAAGCAACTCTTTTTTTTTATTGGATATTTTATTTATTTACATTTCAGATGTTATCCCCTTTTCCCATTTTCCCACAGAAACTCCTTATCTTATCCCCCTCCTGTTACTTCTATGAGGGTGTTCCCCTACCTATTGACCCATTCGCCCCTCCTCACCCTCAAATTCCCCCACACTGGGGCATCCAGCCTTCACAGGACCAAAGACCTCTTCTTCCACCAATGACTGACCAAGCCATCCTCCACTCATATGTACTGGAGCCATGGGTCCCTCCATGTGTGTTCTCAGGCTGGCTGTTTAGACCCTGGGAGCTCTGGTTGGCTGGTATTGTTGCTCTATCTATGGGGCCACAAGCCCTTCAGCTCTTTCAGTTTTCCCTCTACCTCCTCCATTGGAGACCCCATGATCAGTTCAATGGTTAGCTGTGAGCATCCCTCTCTGGCAGAGCCTCTTAGGAGACAGGTATATCAGGCACCTGTCACATGCACTTCCTGTTATCCACAACAGTGCCTGCTTTAATGACTGCACATGAGATGGATCCCCAGGTAGGGCAGTCTCCATATGGCCTCTCCTCTAGTCTTTGCTCTACACTTTGTCTTCTTACTTGCTCCCTTGAGTATTTTTGTTGCTCCTTCTAAGAAGGACCAAAACACCCACACTTTCATCTTCTTTCTTCTTGAGCTTCATATGGTTTGTGAGTTGTATTGTGAGCTTTTGGGCTAATATCCACTTATCAGTGAGTGCACATAATGTGTGTTCTTCTGTGATTGGGTTATCTCACTAAGAATGATATTTTCTAGTTCCATCCATTTGCCTTAGAATTTCATGAATTCATTGTTTTTAATAGCTGAGTAGTACTCCATTGTATAAATGTACCAAATTTTCTGTATCCATTCCTCTGTTGAAGGACATCTGGGTTCTTTGCAGATTCTGGCTATTATAAATAAGGCTGCTATGAATATTCCTTCATGGTAAAAGTCCTAGAAAGATCATGAATCCAAGGCCCATACCTAAACATAGTAAAAGCAATATACAGCAAGCCAGTAGGCAACATCAAACTAAATGGAAAGAAACTTGAAGCAATCCCACTAAGATCAGGGACTAGACAAGGCTTCCCACTCTCTCCCTACCTATTCAATATAGTACTGGAAGTCCTAGCCAAAACAATTAGAGAAAAAAGGAAGTCAAAGGGATACAAATAGGAAAGGAAGAAGTCAAAATATTACTATTTGAAGATGATATGATAGTATACTTAAGTGACCCCAAAACTTCCACCAGAGAACTCCTAAACCTGATAAACAACTTCAGTTTATCAGGTTTAAGTGGCTGGATATAAAATCAACTCAAACGAATCAGTAACCTTCCTCTACTCAAAGGATAAACAGGATGAAAAAGAAAGAAATTAGGGAAATGATACCCTTCACAACAGTTACAAATAATATAAAATACCTTGGTGTGAATCTAACCAAGTAAGTAAGAGATCTGTATGACAAGAACTTCAAGTCTCTGAAGAAAGAAATCGAAGAAGATCTCAGAAGATGGAAAGATCTCCCATGCTCACAGATTGGCAGGATTAATATGGAAAAAAAAAAAAAAAAAAAGCCATCTTGTCAAAAGCAATCTCCAGATTCAATGCAATCCCCAACAAAATTCCAAATCAATTCTTCATAGAGTTATAAAGAGCAATTTGCAAATTCATTTGGAATAACAAAAAACCCAGAATAGCAAAAACTATTCTCAACAATAAAAGAACTTCTGGGGGAATCACCATCCCTGACCCCAAATTGTACTACAGAGCAGTAGTGATAAAAACTGCATGGTATTGGTACAGAGACAGGCAGGAAGATCAGTGGAATAGAATTGAAGATCCAGGAAAGAACCCACACACCTATGTCACTTGATCTTTGACAAAGGAGCTAAAACCATCCAGTGGAAAAAGGACAGCATTTTCAACAAATGGTGCTGGTTCAACTGGAGTTCAACATGTAGAAGGATGCAAATCAATCCATTCTTATCTCCTTGTACCAAGCTCAAGTCCAAGTGGATAAAGGACCTTCACATAAAGCCAGATACACTGAAACTAATAGAAGAGAAGGTGGGAAGACCCTCGAATACTTAGGCACAGGGGAAAAGTTCCTGAACAGAACACCAATACCAATGGCTTATGCTCTAAGATCAAGAATTGACAAACAAGACCTCATAAAATTGCAAAGCTTCTGTAAGGCAAGGGACACTGTCAATAGGACAAAACAGCAACCAACAGATTGGGAAAAGATAATTACCAATTCTACATTCGATAGAGGGCTAATATCCAAAGTATACAAAGAAATCAAGAAATTAGACTCCAGACAACCAAATAAACCTATTAAAAATGGGGTACAGAGCTAAACAAAGAATTCTCAACTGAGGAAACAAATGGCCAAGAAGCACCTTAAGAAATGTTCAACATCCTTAGTCATCAAAGAAAGGCAAATCAAAACAACCCTGAGATACCACCTCACCCATTCAGAATGGCTAAGATCAAAAACTCAGGTGATAGTAGATGCTGGCGAGGATGTGGAGAAAGAGGAACACTCCTCCATTGCTGGTGGGATTGCAAGCTGGTGCAACCACTCTGGAAATCAGTGTGGTGGTTCTTCAGAAAATTGGACATAGTATTACCTGAGGACCCAGCTATACCACTCCTGGGCAAAGAAACTCTTACAAAGGAAAACATTTAATTGTGGCTAGCTTACAATTTCAGAGTTTAGTCCATTATTGCCATGGAGAGAAGTATGGCAGTGAACAGACAGACATGGTGCAGCAATAGGAGACTACATGCCAAATGGATGTAGCTTAAGCATAGGAGATTTCAAACTTGACCCCAACAGTGACACACTTCCTCCAACAAAGCCACACCTAGTCCAACCAGGCCACACTTCCTACTAGTGCCACTCCCTATGGCCAATTATTGAAACAAATGAGTCAGGGGGGAATATCTTTTCAAACCACCATACTCAGATACCTATACCACCTCAGACACCTAAGGTAGAACCAAACACAACTGACAAAGACTCAGTGAAATAATTCCTAATGATATTTTGCTATGTTCATAGACTAGTACCTAGGCCAACCATCACCAGAGAGTATTCCTCCAGTAGCTCATGGGAGCCAGCACAGAGACCCACAGCCAAACACTAGACAGAATTCAGGAACCCCGTCACAGTAGTGGGAGGAAGCATTGTAGGAGTCAGAGGGTCCAGGACACCAGGAAAACATGGCCCACAGAATCAACTAAGCAGGGCTCATAGCCTCATAGAGACTAAAGCAACAATCACAGAGACTGCATAGGTCTTTGCAAAGGTCCTCTGCATATATGTTATGGTTGTGTAGCTTGGTGTTCTTGGGGGACTCCCAACAGTGGTACTGTGGTTTTCTCTGACCGTTTTCCCTGCTCTTGGGACCTTTTTACTTCTATTAGGTTGATTCTTTCAGGTTTTGTGCCTAGTCTTATTGCATCTTGTTATGCCATGTTCTGTTGATATTCCTATGAGGCCTGCTCTTTTCTGAAGAGAAATTGAGAAGCAGTGGATCTGGGGGAAAGAAAAAGTTGGGGGAGGACTAGAAAGAGGGGATGGAGGGGAAGCTCTGGTTGGTATGTCTTATAAGAAAGAATAAATAGAAAGAAAAAACAAGTAAAACAAAGATAAGCAAAGTCATTCTTGATGTCTATCTCTAATTACGTGATTCCTTAATAAAGCAATTTCCAATAGACATAACTTTCTAGATTAAAGCATAAATGGACATACTTATGGTACAAGAAAAGTTAAATAAGGATCACTGATCTATATGTTAAGTTCAGTGCTCAGGATAAAGTAGTGGCAGAGGAATGATAAGGAGGTACATAAGTTTCAGTTTGATAACATTTCATTATCCCCTCTCCAGATCAAAACTGTCCACCCATCTGTCCATTTCTGTCTAGCTCAACTTTTATACCTATTGTATTTGGTGATGCTCAATCAAGATTTATTATAGCGGAGTTTCACAACAGTTGCCAGTCGGTCAATTTGGTTCACTAAATGAAAGTTCAATACAGTTAACAGATGAAAAGTAATTGGAAACCCAAAAGTATACATGTCATTTGTTTATATTATACCATACACTTGATATACACTCATCATCATCTACAGGAAACTAAAGCTAATGGATACATCAAAGAAAATTTCAAACCATGCTGCTTTGTTTCAATTTACACAGCATCTTTCAAACATCAGGGGTTCACCTCACAAGCATTATACCATGTAATGTATCCTCCAGCACTAGTTCCAAACATGACACATCAAGCTACTGATTGTCTGTATTCAATAAGTGAGGCTGTTTATAAATGTTCAGTCATTTACCTTTATTATATTGCTAGAGTTGAGGTCACATAAAGGAGCACATGTAGCATTCTATAGACATAACTCATAATTTACCATTCCACCAAGACACTTCAGTTTCTTTGCAATATTTTTGATGTGATAAATTTATCTTTAGGGAGCAGACCACTTTCATCCTTCAAAAAACACTTTTTCACTTACCAATAAGCATCTTATCAGGATCATTTGAATGCCTACTATGTTCCTATTATAAACACTTAAATATAAACGAAAAAAACAAATTTTTCTCTCTGAAAAATCAACTTAAAATTTATATATTGACATGTGCACATGAAAAACATAACAACTACTACAGACAAAGGTGTAGTGGTTTGAATGAGACTATCCCCCATATGCACTGTTATTTGAAAACTTGGCTCCTAGTTGGTAACACTGTTTAGAGAAGTGTGGGGCAGTGGCCCATGAGAGGTAGCCTACTCAGCTTAGTCCTTGGTTGAGCAAGTCTTGGAAGACCTGGAGACCCTGAAGGGACAGTAGGAGCTTCGCCTGCCCCCGGGAACCAGGCCCTTATCACAAGCCGCAGTTCCCCACAGATTTGTGGCCATCAGTGAGAAGGGGGTATGGTTTTACACATCCACTTTCCACCATGGCAATAAATGATTTGGAACAACAGACTGTTTCTTTTCATTGGGATCTGCTGCAGGGAGCCATGAAGACAGGCCTTCTACCTCTCTGCACTCCAGGCCACAACTGCCAGCAGTCTGCCACTGTCAAGCCAAGGACTCTCAGACCAGCAGAACTACACTCCCCAACCCCCCCAAGATACAGCCTGCAGACCTGTGGGTGTCCAAGAGCCTGGGAACTCCACAGCCTCAGCCTCTTCGAAGGCCCAGGGACCCCCGAGCCAGCTCTGGCTGCCCCGTGCCTCACACTGCACTTTTCTACCCTGAGTGGTGCCAACAACCCAGCACCTGCCAGGTGTGGTATGGGACAAATACAGTCAAACTCCCCACTTCCAGACTCCCCAAGCAGCAGCCTTACCCTGTGGTGGAGCAGATGTGGGACCTACGACCCTACAGAGGAGGTACAGACTTGCTGGAGGAAGTATGTCCTGGAGGAGAGTTTTGAGTGTTCATAGCTTCACTTAAGAGTTTTCTCTCTCTATTTCACTTTTGTGGCTGAAGATACACTCTCTCAGCCTTTTGGTCCTGCCACAATGTCATTTGTTGCCATGCTTTCCAAACATGATGGACACTTACCCTCTGGAACCATAAGCCAAAAAAACTCCCCCTTTTTGAGCTGCCTTTGGGCATGGTATTTTATCACAGCAAACAGAAAAGGTAATTAATATAAGGGGACTCCAGGAAACTGACCTTCATGATCACTTGAAGGCTTGGATGTCCTATCTATTTCCAGAAAATACTTTCATGCCAGAAATCGATTTATGCAGGGGCATTTGGACTTGTATCTTACCAATCATCTCATAAATCTTAAATTCCATTGTGAGTTCCAAAAATCATCAAACCAAAAACATTTTCCCAAAGCCAAATTCAAAGGCAGAAGATGGTCACATCACAGCTCCATGATTTTCATAGGTCACAGAAATTCCAAAGTCATTCCCATTTTTGTTTGCATTAGGTAACACATACATAATTTTTAAAAGTAAAAGTAATTCTTTTACTTTAAATTATATAGACAAAAATTAAGTGTTTTGCCTTCTCATTAGTAAGAAGAATAAAATCGTTCCTGAGACATTTAAAAAACCAAGTATTTTAGCTAGTGACATCAACTTTTATTAATTTCATACTTCACAGAGTATGAAAGCTATATTCTTCTCTCACATTTTCATCAAGTTCCAGCAGCTTAATGAATATATCTATTAGCCACAAACTGTCCATCACCTTAAACCATAATTTAAAAAGTAAAGTTGGCGAGAATAGGTCCAGCACCCCACCTGGGCAGCACAGTAGAGCTACCTACCACTGGTGGCTGGGGCCTGAGTGAACCACCTGGATAGCATGAGAATGGGAGAGCTGGTCCTGGTAATTCAAGTGCAGGAGAGTCAGTGGGCTGACCAACTCAGCTACCACCCAAGCCCAGATCCAGGGCTCTGAGTTGGCCCACACCAAAATCTACCCTGTCTATGATCTGCTGGAGCATGTGAAGGGGCTGGCTCTGAAGTACCAAAGCTGCAGGATCTTTTTGACACAAGGCAACAGCATGATATCCAAGAGGAGCCCTGGTGAGGATCCTGTATTGATAGTGTAGCAGAAACCAGAGACCTTAAACCAGACAAATGACTCACTGCAATGAACATTTGCAAGCAAAAAAGAGTGGACAAATATACTGTGTGACACAATATGTATGACACACCACAGCTTCCGCTGTAAGATTTTTTTTTCTTTAGGTGGGAGGTTGCAAGGGCGGAAGGTGGATATGGAGGGACAGGGAGATGAGTAGGATTGAGGTTTATGATGTGAAAATTACAAAGAATCAATAAAAAGTTTAAAAATACTATTTCTATTTGGACACAATGTATGTGCTCATGTTTATAATTCTCACATCTGAATTTTATGTATACATTGTACCGAGTACTAGAAGATGCTTCAATCAGCCAGCTGCAGACACAAATTTTACATCAAGTACAGTGCTACCTATAAGAACAATGTCCCTGTAGATGGCCAATACATCTAAAACTTCACAGTATCCTGTTTGTAGAGTATGGTAATAGAAATATGAGAGACAGGGAGAGAGAGAGAGAGAGAGAGAGAGAGAGAGAGAGAGAGAGAGAGAGAGAGAGAGAGAATGAGAGAATGAATGAGAATGAATGAGAATGGAGGCCAGAAGTCAATGTTTGGTATATTCTTCAATCACTCCTCAACTTATTTTTAAGATAGAGTCTCTTACTGAACCTTAAACTCATAAATTCAGCTTAAAGTGGCTGTTCAGCAAGCCCTAGGGATCTTCCTGTCTGTGTGTCCCAAACACTGGGATTACAGGCATACACTACTACTATTGGATTTTACATGAGTTATGGGGATCTGAATTTAGATCCTTAGGTTTTTGTGTCAAGTATTGTACCAACTGAATCATATGCCTAGTAAGTATTTATATAAAGTAAGAGTCAAGCCAGGTGTGGTTGCCTGTAATTTCAATACTTAGGAGGTAGAGGCCAGGAGATTGTAAGTTTGAGGTAAGCCTGAACAATATAACAAGACTTTGCCTCAAAAATAGATAAAAATAAAAGTATTGAGTACTACACTTATTAATTATATATTTACATAGATCAGTTAATCACAAAGTCTCAGATGTTTTTAAAATTGAAAAATATATTACTATTCCCCATGCAGGAATTTTACAAGGACAAAATAAGACAGTGCGTAAAAGCACTTCAAAAAACATGTCCATTTCTTTGTTGTATATCCTCCAAAATGTAACAATAAGAACTCAAAATGGAGCCACCCATAGCTGGTAGAGAATATAACAATACCTCACTTTTGGAGGTAATTTACCTAGCACCGTCAACTATCCAGAATTAGCTAACAACCTAGAAAACAGGCAAAAAATGTATATTTAAATAATGAAAAGTTAGGTTTTATATTATCAGATGAGAGCCCTATGTACTTACCTACAGATTAGAAGTAGGGAAGCTGCAAGATACATCAAATAGTAACAGCTCACAGCAGAGAAAGTGATTTAAATGGATGGAACTAGAAAATATCATCCTGAGTGAGGTAACCCAATCACAAAAGAACACACATTGGTATGCACTCACTGATAATTGGAGATTAGCCCAAAAACTCACAATATCCAAAATACAACTCACAGACCACATGAAGCTCATGAACAAGGAAGACCAAAGTGTGGGTGCTTCAGTCCTTCTTAGAAGGGGGAACAAAATACTCATGGGAGCAAATATGGAGACAAAGTATGGGGCAGAAACTGAAGGAGGGGCCGTCTGGAGACTGTCCCACCTGGGTATCCATCCCTTGTGCAGTCACCAAAGGCAGACGCTGATGTGGATGCCAGGAAGTGCATGCTGACAGGAGCCTGATATAGCTGTCTCCTTAGAGGTCTGCCAGAGGTTGACATATACAGAGGTGGATGCTCACAGCTAACCATTGATCTGATCAAGGGGTTCCCAATGGAGGAGTTAGAGAGAAGATTGAAGGAGCTGAAAGGGTTTGCAGGCCCCATGGGGAGAGCAACAATACCAACAACTAGAGCTCCCAGGGTCTAAACCACCAGCCTGGGAGCACATAGGGAGGGATACATGGCTCCATCTGTATATGTAGGGGAGGATGACCTTGTCAGGCATAGGTGGGAAAGGAGATCTTTGGTCACATGAAGGCTGAACACTGAGTGGTGGGGAATTCGAGGGTGGGGAGGTGGGAGTGGAGGGTAGGTGGGGGCACACCCTCATAGAAACAGGAGGAGGGGGGATGGGATAGGGGGTTCCTGGGTTGGGGGGAAGTGGGGAAAGGGGATTACATCTGAAATGTAAATAAAATATCCAATAAAATAATTTTTTTAAAAGAAACTAAAGGAAAGCCTTACAAGTAGAACTAATCAAGCAGAAAATAGAATATCAGGACTCAAAGATAAAGTAGAGGTTGTAGACCAAATAATAAGCAAGGAATATATAAAAAATAAAAATAAAAGCACAGCAAAGGAACACACAGAAAATATGAGACACCATAAAAAAAAAAAAAAAGGAAGAAGTATAGATGTAGATGAGGGAGAATCCCAGGTCAATGGCATAGACAGAAAACCTTAAAAAAATGGATGGATTTTTAGATTCAGCCAAACCACCAAAATTAAACCAAGAAGTCAATAGCCTAAATCAGCTAATAACAAACGAGAAGTTTGAGATAGAAATTAAAAGGTTTCCAGCTTTAGGGAAAAAAAACCAAAGCCCAGGATAAGATGGGTTCTCAGCAGAATTCTACAAGATTTTCAAAGATCTCCAACCATTTTTAAAAACTATTTAAAAGCAGAGAGAGAAAGAGAGAGAGAGAGAGAGAGAGAGAGAGAGAGAGAGAGAGAGAGAAGCAAATACCCAACAGTAGTGTGCACCTTTAGCACCAGCACTTAAGAGGCAGAGGCAGGTGAGGCTAGCTTGGCCTACAGAGCAAGTTCCAGGACAGCCAGAGCTACATCCTGAGACCTTGTCTAGACAACAAAGAAGGAGGCGGAGGAGGAAGAGGAGGAAAAAGAAGAGGAAGAGGAAGAAGAGGAGGAAGAGCAACAACAGCAACAATAATAACAACCTCCCCCCCCCCCCACAAAGAAACTCCTTCCATGAAGATAGTATCACTCTAATATCCAATACAGGTAAAGACACAGCAACAACAACAACAACAACAACAACAAAAACTGTAGGCCAATATCTCTGATAAACATAGACTCAAAAAATACTGAATAAATGCTTACAAATAGAATACAAACATGTATCAAGATTATGCACTATGGCGAATTTGCTTTATTCCTCAAAAGCAGGATGCTTCAACATATGCAATTCCATAAAAAGTAAACCACATAAATAAATCTAAATATAAAAATCACATGTTCACATCAATAGATGTAGAAAAAGCCTTTGATAAAATCCAGCATGGCTTCATGATAAAAGTCCTAGAAAATGAAAGACTAGAGAAAACATTCCTCAGCATAACCAAAGCCCACAGACAACATCAGCCTAAATGGAAAAAAGAAATTTTACTAAACTCAGGAATGAGAAAGAAATGTCCAATCTGCACTCCTTTTCGGTATTATGCTTGAAGCACTAGCTGGAGTAGTAAGGCAAGAGAAGGAAACTAAAAGGATGCAGATAGGAAAATAAGAAGTCAAACTATCCCTATGTGTAAACATAATATTATACATTAGAGATCCTAAATACTCTACTGGAAAACTTCTAGAAATAATAAATAAACTCAGCAATATGGCAGCATATAGAATCAACTTACATAAACCAATATTTTTCTATATAGTCACAACAAACATATAGAGAAAAAAAACATAAACACCTTCCTTTTTACAATAGACTCTCTCTCTCAAAAAAAAAAAAAAAAAAAAAAAAAAAAAAACCCAAAGTATCTAGGAATAAACCTAAACAAAGAAGTGAAGTAACTCTACAATGAAAAATTTAAAATTCTGAAGAAATAGAGAAAAACACTAAAAATAGAAAGATATCCCATGCTTACAGATTGATAATTAACATTATGAAAATGACTGTTTTACTAAAAAGCTATTTATAGATTCAATGTGATTTCAATCAAAATCTGATCTCATTTTTCATAGAAATAGAAAAAAATCCTAAAATTCATATGGAAGCCCCCAAAGACCCCAAGATAGCCAAAGTAATACTGGGGAAAAGGAACAATGCTGGAGGAATATATATAATATATTAAAATCTTAATATATTATAGAGCCATAAAACAATATGGTATAGGCACAAAAAACAGACATATCAATGGAATAAAATTGCAGACCAAAACTTGAATATATGTCAATACAGCTATTTAATATTTGTTGAGGTTGCCAAAAATATATACTGGAGGAAAAATGGATTTTCAACAAATGGTCCTAAAAATGGATGTCCTCATATAGAAGAATGAAATTAGACCTATATCTATCACCTTACACAAAACTAACTCTAAATTGATCAAAGACCTCAATGTGAAACCTAAAACACTGAAACTACTAGAAAAAAATAAAGGCAGTATTTACACAATATTAGGTGAAGAAAAAGACTTCTGAATAGTACTCCATTTCCCCAAGAATTAAGACCAACAAGTGACAAGCAGAGCCTCATGACACTAAAGAAAAGATCAACAGGTAAAGAGAAAACCCAAAGAATGGGAGAGACTCTTTGGCAGCCATGCACCAGACAGAGGAGCAATATCTAGAATCTATAAAGAGTTCAACAAAGAATAAAGAATCCAAATGACCCATTTGAAAAATGGGCCTGAGACCTGAACAAAAAGTTCTAAAAAAGAAACGAATTGGCTAAGAAATATCTCAAAAAATGTCCACGGTCCCTAGCACTTAGGAAGATGCAAAAGCAAGCCAACTTTGAGAAATAATCTAACTCTAGTCAGAAATGCAAAGATCAAAAAAAAAAATTGACAATAAATGCTAGAGAGATTGTGGGGGAAAGGGAACCCTCATTCACTGTTGGTGGGGTGAGAAACTGGTGTAGTCATTCTGGTAATCAGTATGAAGAACCATCAGAAAGATAAAATAAATGTATTATATAACTCAAATATACCACTCCTCAGCATTTGCCCAAAGGACTTGACATCCTAATCTATAGATACTTCTCAGACATTCAATGAAGCTTTATTCACAATTTCTAAGAAATAGAAACAGCTAAATGTCCTCCAATCAACAAAAATGTGGTACATATACACTAAGAAATAATATTCAGCACAAAGAAAATGAAATTATTAGCTTTGTAGATAAAGAGAGAGAACTAGAGATCATTTTACTGAATAATCCAGATCTAAAAAGACTCTTTCAAAGCTCCTAGCTCCAAATGTTCAAATGTGAAGTTATAGCCTTAAGTAACTACAGAAATCAAACAAAATAGGTCAACTTCCAAGGTTTGGGAAGCAATAATAAGGGAATACTAGGATGCAAGTGACATGATCAGGGAAATGTGAAAGGACAGGGCTCTTTAGTGATGGGTGTAGATGAAAAAGCCATAAGGAAAGTGGATATTAGAAAGAGCTCATGAGACCTCAACCCTACACAAAAACCAGCAGGCAACTGAGGAAAGCTGAAAGCAGGAGAGGTGTTTTTTTCCCAGAGACTCTAATTTCTTGCCCAGTATCAAATGATCAGCCCTGAAAACAAACATAGAAGCAACATTATACGGACTGAGTAGGTTATATTTACACACACACACACACACACACACACACACACACACACACACACACACATTCAAGCAAAAACAAAATGTTAAAACATTTAGTAAAAAATGGTCATGAATTTGAAGGAGAGCAGGGAAGGTTATACAGCAGGATCGGAAGGAGGAAACCAGAATGATACCCTCAGGTTTGAATGACCTTCAGAACTTTCTGGTTTAACTCTAGCTTCCTTTTCTATTTACAAGGTATTACTGTACCACCAGTCCAGTACACGTAAACTAATCAAAGCTTCATCCTTTCTTTTCTACTCAAAATCTAAGCAGTGATCCTGCACATTCTCCTACCATGTTTTCTAGTTTTTCTTTTGCCATTTTTTGCCCGAAGCCTGAGAGACTCTAAACGATGATTTTCTAACATCTGCACATATGTGCCTCGTATACGGTTTCCCATACCTACATTGAATAAATATCATTAATGACTTCCCAGTGCCATCCAAATAAAAATCTAAACTCAATAATGTGGCATTTATTAAAAAACAACAACAACAACAAACTTCCATGAGGGCTAGGGTGATACTAACTTGGCTAAGTGCCTGTCTTGCAAGTACAAAGATCTGAGTTCAATCCCAAGAACTCACATAAAAAGAAAAGCAGGCACAGTCACATATGATTGAAATCCCAGCACCAGAGAGCCTAAGAAAGGTGAATTTGTAGGTCTTGCTGGCCAACTAGTCTACCCTAATCAGTAAGTTCCAGGCCAATTGGAAATTCTGTGTCAAAATAAAAGTAAGTAAACCAATATAAACAAGATGGAGGGCACCAATGGAAATACAACCAGATTGTCCTCAGACCTCCACAAGGATATGCACACAGGTTCATGAACACACACACACACACACACACACACACACACACGAGAGGGGGGGGGAGGGAGAGAGATATAGAGACAGAGAGAGATGGACAGAGAGACAGAGACAGACAGAAATTTATCACAAATTTTAAAAAGCTGTGCTTCTCAGCTTATTGACACCTGCAAATCCTTTAGTTAACACATCCTTTTTTATGAGTCTGGTGAGAAGCTTGGCACCTAAGTCAGAGCATAACTATAAAATCCTTAAGGCTATGTGTTTATTGTACTAGCCTTATCTGATTCCCCTTTAACTTACAAAAGTTTTTCTAACAGGTCCATTTCTTTGTCAATGTGTTAAACATTCTTTTGTATATATTTAACCATAAATGCACTGAAAGCCTTATTGGAATGAGACATAATATAAGATAATACTGTTACATCAAAGGAAGTGCATGACATATAAATGCAGAGAGGCAGGGATGATGGCGATGAGGAATTTCACTGATGTGAAGACCTATGTATGTTCAAAGAAAGGGTGAGCTCTGTGACACTCATAATGAGAATTTGCAATGAGTTTGTAAAACCATGGAAACAAATGAAACATTTATAATTAGATTAATTCCTGATAACATCTCTGAAATGGAACACTCTACTGATAATCATTTGACCTAAAATGTTGTACTAACCAAAAACTTAATACAATCAAAGCTAAGCAAAATATGATGATTGTATGTGCATGTGTACTGATTTACTGCTTATGAAGCACAGACAGAATCTCACTGGATTGTTTCAAGCATGCTACACTATTTTTCTCTGCTATCGAAGCCAACACTGTGGCATGAAAGCTGTTGCAAGCTGCATTCTCGGAATCTGTGTCTTTAAAGCTGTGGTATTTTCTGTAATTCAGAGCCTTATTATAGAATGTTTATAGAATGTCTCAATTCTCCTCTGCTGGCATTTTTCTCTTGTTCACTAAATCTCCAAGCGCTGTAATGTCATCAGTCTCATCTCTTTACCCATTCTTATGCTGAGCCTCTTTTCAGACACATTGTCCAATCTTCATTTCCTTATCCCCATTCAGGAGTATCAAAAGAAGAAGCTTCTATTCCCCCTCAACTCTCTCTAACCCTCACCTTATTTTTAAGTATTTCATCTATGATGCCACCCACCATGGGAATCTCTTATTGTTCTCATTCCACATTGTAACTAACTTGTATCTTTAGATTGTAAGCTCTTCAGAGAAAGGATTTTCTCTTTTGTTTAGTGCAATCAACCTATTGTAAAGCACTGTGCATACTTCTAGACTATCACTAATACGGTTCTTCCTGAGTTTCACCAGAATTATATGTTGAGTCCTGCGACTTCAGTTTGGCATCATTTTTCTTTCCCAGCATTATTTTGTGCCCTTCTTGCATATTTTTAAAAGTTAAAAGAAAAGAAACTTCCAGTTTTCAGGAGTGTTATCAGCTGCACATCTGAGTTTACATGCTTCATCCTGCTGTATTTCTTACAGATAAGAATATCAAATTAAATACCCTTCAAAATCATCCTATAAAGGTAAAACACAAGTCATTTTCTTTCAAGCTTATCTACAGATACTCTTTATCCTCCCGTTTTACAGAAAAAGCAACCCTGTTCCACTTGGAATTGAACATATCCTAGCTATCATCAGTTACAATGCTCTACCAGGAAACAATTCTGCTTTTAAAAAATGTAAAGCCATTGATTTCCCCAGAGCAAAGGAAACCTTAAGACACAGATAGTTACTGAATAACAAAAACCATTCTGCCATGAATCCAAACATTCTCAAAGTAACTTTAAACATCAAAATGAATTAGAAGCTAACCAGATCAGACAGGACATACATTCTTATGTGGACCCAGGATTCAAGTGTTATTCATAAACCCCAACTTCAGCAACTGGTTTCACAAGTGTCCATATGGAAAGAAAAGGATGTGCTCGATATGTAATTTTTGCTTGTTTTTAATCTTTTTAAAACAAACTTGACCATCTAGATTTACAGTTAAACAAGGGCTTTTGATCTTAGCCATTCTGACTGGTGTGAGGTGGAATCTCAGGGTGGTTTTGATCTGCATTTCCCTGATCACTAAGGACTTTGAACATTTGTTTAAGTGCTTCTTGGCCATTTGAGATTCCTCTGTTGTGAATTCTATTTAGTTCTATACCCCATTTTTTTAATTGGGTTGTTTGCTTTTTGGAGGTTAGCTTCTTGAGTTCTTTATATATTTTGGATATTAGCCCTCTTTTGGATGTGGGTTTAGTGAAGATTTTTTCCCCAATCTGTAAGTTGCTGATTTGCCCTATTGATTATGTCCTTTGTATTACAGAAGCTTTTCAGTTTCATGAGGTCCCATTTATCAATTCTTGATCTTAGAACCTGAGCCATGTGACTGGCCCAAATTGGGATCCAGCTCAAGGGGAGGCTCCAAGGCCTGACACTATTACTGATGCTATGCTCTGCTTACAGACAGGAGCCTAGCATGGCTGCCCTCCAAGAGGCCTAACAAGCAGCTGAAAGAGTCAGACGCAGATATTTACACCCAACCAATGGACAGAAACTGGGACCCCTGTGGTTGAATTAGGGAAAAGCTGGAAGAAACAGAGGAATAGGGCGACCCCGTAGGAGGACCAGCAGTCTCAACTAACCTGGACCCTTGAGATCTCTCAGACACTGGGCCACCAACCAGGCAGCATACACCAGCTGATATGAGGCCCCAACAGATACAGCAGACTGCTAGGTCTTGCCTCAGTGAGAGAAGATGCACCTGACCCTGGAGAGACCTGAGCCCCCAGGGAGTGGGTAGGCCTGGTGGGGTAGAAGGTGTGGGGACATCCTCTTGGAGATGGTAGAAGAGGAATGGGATGAGAAACTGTTAGAGAGCAGACCAGGAAGGACATAATGACTGGACTGTAAAAACAGATTAAAGATAATTTTTTTTAAAGTGCTTTTAAGTTTTCTATCTGCAACTATTTTTCAATGGGCCAAGTAACAGTTAAAGAAAAAAAGTTCAAATGAGAGCAATATAAGAGAGAAAAGCAAGCACACAATATAAATTCTGATTGTTCAACTTGTTCTTTCTAAGGACATTGGAAGTGCTAGCTCTTTTTCCCTTTTCTGTTACAATCTAGTCTACAACACTAGAGCATTTCTTATAAATTTCAGTATAAACTCTACTTTTGAGTGATATACAATGAAAACATAGACAAATCACTTGAAAATGATGACTCCATACCCAAAAGCTGACAAGTTCCTATCTGTACCCACATAAAGAACATATTCCATTCAGAGACTGAGCCCAGATGGAGATCTTTATACAATGTATGTTAAACCCACTCTCCTAGCAATACCTGGCAAAGCAAACAAATTAGGACAGGTGTAGATTCTATCGCCACTGCCTCTTACTGAGCCTCTCAGAAGTGCATGGGTAATAAGAACTAAAATATGATCTGACAGGTGAAGTCAGTATGATTAAAATATGGATTATTACAATGACATCTTGACACACTATCCACAATGGCTTCATTATGAAAGTTTAGTTTTCTGTTCACAATGCTTTACAGTACCCCTCGGGGCAGAGTTAAATCTGAACATGTTGCTGCTAAGCAGCTATCACAGTATCTGCTGAGATGAAGTTAGAATATTTTTAGTTATAAAGAAAGAAATATGGACTACATTAGACCCTTAATGTCTACCAGATGATAGCCTTTTACCTCCTGAAAGAAATACGCTGGCTTAAGATGATTTAATATTGAGTATTCAGGATCATGCAATCAGTATTAGCTTAAAAGAGATATTTTAACTAATATTCAATTTTGGAGTTAAGTTATCTAAGCAGATATGAACTGTGCAGTATTACATTTCATCAACCATGGTAGATCAACATATCCACTAATTATCAGATTATATATAGCACTCACTTTAATTCCTAAAGAAATATAGCTTAACTATCATCCTTCTTAGGCCAACAGCATCTGCTAGGAACTTTTCATGAGCTACATTCTGAAAAAAACATGAGAATCAAAATGACCAGAAGATTTCAAATATTGAGAAAGACACACAGGATTATTGTTAAATATAGATGATTGTATCATTAATTGATATACCCTTTGTCAGCCTTCATTTTTATCAATTATTTCTTATTTTGTTATTTCACACAGGATAGTTTTGAGTTTTTTTCATAGCTTATCTAATGTGTTCTACTAGAGCATGAATAGCCTTCTAGTGGCTACATCCTTGAAGAAAACTTCTCGCTCCTTCAGCAACTACTAATTGCCAAAAGCTTCTCACTTAGGGCTTGGAATATATGGACACCTCCTGTTCCACAATGGGATTTTTCCTGGCTTGATCTTGTGCCACTATCCGTGCTTGTCACACAGGTCTGTTGCTGTTGCTTGTTTGTTTGTTTTACAAATATACATAAAGGGGTCAGCGTCCACAGTGCTAACCATGTTATGGAACTTTAGGCAAAAAGGTTTCAAAGAACATTTTTGTCAACCTCTTAAAAATAAGTTGCCAACATAAGAGCCCATTGTTTCCCATTTTTATTTTAAGCATTTATGCCAGTTTCATAAATGTATACAATGTATCATGAATATATTCACCCCATTATCTTTTATCAACTTCTACTCCCACTTGAGTCCCTTTCTCCCCTTCTACTTTCGGATATGTGTACTCATGAACTTGCACACAAAGATTTTGTACAGATAGGCATAACTGTTGTGTGTTTGCAATCGAAATGGACATGTCATATCCAGAAAACCCCATTTTCCAGCTCCCTTTCCATCCTCCAGCTCTTACAGTCTTCCTGCCCCTTTTCTGCAGTGTTCCTAGGATTTTGGAAGACATGACATAGATGTCCTATTTAAGAGAAAAAATAGTCACCTTTTCTCAATGCATTGGTAAATTATGAGTGTCTGTCCTTACTACTGCTTTCTGCAAAAAGAAACTTGTCTGATCAAGGTTGAGGGCAGCACTAATACACAAGCATGCGGTTCTTCTTAGACTGGGTCTCAAGACTGAGAACAAGACTAATCCATACATGTAGACACTTGTTTAGAGAGAACTTTGACTCAGTGTCCACAGTGCAACATATTAGTAGTAATTTCTTCCTTAGTGCCTTTGCCATCTGCAGCCAAAATTTTTCACAGAGGTTTACAGAATCAGGCATATATGACCTCGTGTGGAGTGGTCTTCACATATAATCATGTGGTTTGCTACTCTCAAAGCATTCATGCTATTATTACATCAGTGGACATATTCTGCCTGGAAGATTAGCACTATAACATAAAGTCTTTGTCTTTTGTTTTGTTTGATTTTTTGAGACAGTCTGTGTAATGTCCAGGCTGCCCTTGAAGTGATCTTTCTGCCTCAGCTTTCCAGCCATGGGGATTACAGATACACTAAGCCTGAATATGATTTTTTAAATTATTGCATTTCTAGAAATTATATTACAAATCCATGGGCCCCCAAAGCAACAGAACTTAATGTCAATAATAAATTAGCAAGTGATCACAGCCTAGCAGTAAAGAACAAAGATTCTACAACTAACCTGTTATACGTCCTCCACACCTTTTATTCCCATTACTTTTCACAACACACACACACACACACACACACACACACACACACACACACACACTTACTTTGATATATGTCTTATAAACTAGCTGATACAGAATTAGGGCCCCCCAAAAAACCAAACTGCTTGAATAGGCTTGCTTGTAGTAATGTAGTCCATTGTACTCAGTACAACAAAGCACCTTTCCTATAAAGCATCTGAGGAAAGAGGAAGATATCTTTGTAATGAGATTTCACTTGAATAAAAGGCAAAATGTCTTGACTGTGAAAGTCCTCAACACAGAAATGACTTAGAAGGAGGGTTATGAAATTTAATTCCCAAAGGCCCTTTAAAAATAAGTCATCTTTCTAGAAATGTTAGAGGTAAGCATAGAGGGAGGAAGATATATGAGACCACTACAAACCTATACAGTCCTATAACTTTAAAAATGGCCTCTGTTCTGCTATACTGCACAGATGGGGTAAGATAAAACTGCCACTTATAATTACTAACTTGATCCATCAACAGATGCTGGCTTTTGCCATCTGATGCTCATAACACAACACTTGGTGGTTCATCTAATATATAAAGAATCCAATTATAAATCTTTTGGATGGAGTATTTGTAATAATACAAGAAGGTAAAAGAAATGTCCTAATTTATAAAGGAAACATTATACATTAATTAATTAATTAATTAATTAGGGTCACTTTTATGACAAAGATAAAGCAAGACACAGATTTTTCAAACTTCAATTCTTTTGAACCAGTGGCTCTCCTCCTGATGTCTGACTTTTCCTGACAAAAAAAGAAACTTTGGTAAGGAATAGTTTCCATAAGGACACAGTGAGAGTCACACCTACCTTTGGAAAAATAGCGCTTTTAGGAAAGAATATCCTATTGAATTTTATGTCAACAGAAAGTTATTTAACTACTTGTATATAATTTAGCATACTGAGGGAATCTGGAAATTCTTCACCTGTGGCTGGAACTCAAGAATCTATCTATATCATATCAGCTCCCATCCTGAAACCAGGATACCAGTCGAGTCATAGTAAGTATGCCAGTCCTACTCCAGCGTTCTTTCTAAACCTGTGTTCAATGCCTGGTCAGTGCTCTGGCTTGCTGACCTAAGCCAGTGAACCTGAATTCTGGGCCAGTCACATTCTTTGATTAGCTTCCCATCTAAATACTTTTTAAATTTAAACAAACACATAGATAATGCTCTAAGAAGTTTGTAAATGTCAACATATTTTATTATCAGAAAATCCTTAGGAGGGAGATTCTGTTAGCTTCATTTCATAGATAAGGAAGCTTATGTGGTAGAGCAGAGATTAGACCACAGATAGATCAAGAGTTCATGGTTTTAGCAATTATGTTATGCCATCTTCCAAAGAAGAAAATAAATTATGAGAGCTGTTTTACAAATTATCTTAAAGATGCCTTGCTTTCCTCTAAAAAATGTAAAATATTGAGGCTATAGTTCTTTAAAAGCAGACAGACAAACAGGTGGCAAACATCCCAACTTTGTTTACATGACGACTACTTACAACATATTGCACCACAGGGCCCTACGTTCTGGGGTCCTGCTTAGGGGAGAACAGTACTGTGCAGCCATCTCACACTCATTTTTTAATCTAATCAATCCTCACTTTATAAACACAAGAATGGGGGCTTCACTCCCCAAACTTTTCCACTACAGGTTTAATCTGCATCCTATGGTTTTGAGGGGGGTGGGGAGACTAATTATTTGAGTCACAATGAAGGTACCAAGAAAATCAAACCCTTCTGACCCCAATCCTAAAACACCAAGTTTTTTCCAACTCTACTTTTCCATACAGCATTTCTTCTGCACCTCTAACTGCTACAGATTCACAGAAGTCAAGACAGCTGAGCAGCTTTCCTTACTTTCCTCTGCTCCAGGATACTACTTCTCTTGTGGCTGGCAGCTACTGAACTGACTGTTGTCAGCCTATCAATTCCAGAGCTCTGCCAGTCTCATGTGGGCTTTTATTTTTCCAAATCACTGTCCTTCCTTCTAATTCAAGGAGCACTCTTCCCACACTCTATTTCAAGCTACCCAGTTACCAAAGTTAAAAAGAAAAGACATCTTTAAATCACCACATTTACTCAAGCAGCAATTCCTATTAACCACCTTTAAATTATCAAAGTTCTTCTGCTTCTATCTCCTTTGTTATCTGATTTAAGGCATCATCTCAGTCATGAATAAAAGCAACAGCTTTCTAACTAGTCTGTCTACTTTTACTTTTGACCTCCTTCTATCCATTATCCATTCTGTAGTCTTGTTAAAGACTCATCCTCCATTTTTCCTGCTATATCTAGAATAAAATACTCATCCCTTATCATGGGCTATAAATCTTATTCAACATGATCTAAGTTCTGTCAATATCTCCTAGTATTCACACTTATTCTTGGTTCCTAATAAAGGCTAAAAGTTTTCCTACTATCCCTATAATAGTATTTGCCTTTTTCTCTAGCTGAATCAGTCTTCCTCAAGGGTTCTAAGTGTGGACAAACCTAAGTCTTTATTTGCATATTATCTTATCAAAGAGGATGTCTTCCCATTTTAATTTCCTTTTGTTATCACTATCCTATTTTTTTCTTCTTCATCTTACACTCCTTTTGCTATCTTTGAAAGGTGTTACTTACCTCCCCCACTGGAACTAACCTCTAGGAAGGAAAAGATTAGATCTATTTACAATAGTATCTCAAGTGATTTTTTAAGAAAAACAAACCCTTAAAACCTATTTGGAGGAAGGAGGAAGCAGCTGTTTATCATAGAGTGACAGTTACAGATCTGTAAATGATACTTGGGCCTTCTGATGCTGCAGTTCTGCATATTATTTTCCTTCTCACACTATCTCCCCCATAGTATCCAATGTTTCCTTTGTTTCCTCCCTAGAAATAAGGAAAACATACCCACTTCTCATCACTCAGAGGCTGACGCCTCCCTTCACCTGCTTTCTTGTTATTCTAGAGAAGGGGGTTGGGGAGTCCACACACACACACACACCCCAAAAAAGTCCTCCATTGCTTCTTACCTTCATGACTTTGAGAGAGTTAATGAGTCTCTCTCCTTCTACTCTAAAACACTTTTATTTCTACCCCCAAATAAGTTTCATCTGTACAAGATTTCAATTTGTAAATTCCCCTTCTGCTCGGAAATGAAAAATACTGGAAGTCACTGTTCTGTGGTGAAATGAAATAAAAGGCTAAAGAAATAGCTTATTAATAAAGTCATACACGTATCTCTAAGAAGATACAATGGATGAAAATTCTATCTGAAAGGAGAAAATAATTGGACTTCAGAGTTCTGAGACCTAATGTCTATGTAGAATTTTTTCCTATATTATTATCCTTAGAAGATCTAGGTGTGATTCATTAATAGAGCAGGCCAGTTTGTGTAAAGGCCTACTTGCAATATTTCCATGGCAACCTGAGGCAAACATGACTGTTACTTAGTGTTCGCATAAAGGAGCAGCAGTTATAATGTAAACAAAGAGGAAAAGGGAGAGAGCAGGAGGAAATGAAAACACAATGGAGAATAAGTAAGAAAATCAGAAAAAAGGAGGGGCGTGGGAGGGACAGGGGAAAAGTAAGGGCAGCTGAACGAAAAGAAAGGAAGTGAGGGAGAATAGAGGATTGTTATTTTCCATTTACCATCTTATGACAGAATGTTTCTGGGGCACTCAATATTTTGGAATACTAATAAGTCAATTCCATTAGTGAAATATTTAGTAGTTTACTTATAAGGTCTATTCTTAATGAGAAAACAGAGACTGTTTTGATGCACCAAACAGCCATAGTGAAAAGATTTGGAGTGCAAAGTCGTGTATTTATATATTTATTTGCTTACTTATTTTCCTTTGTGATAGCTGTGATTACAGGTTAGTTAATGGATGGGAAGAAGCAGAATCTATCAATCTACCAAGATTCACCTATTCCCCCCAAAACATCAACTATAAGAATTTTTCCTACTGAAGCCTCTTTGTCCCCATTTCTCCAAAAGTATCTCATTTTTGAAAGCTTAATCTCATAAGTAAATTGACCATTCTTTGAATTTTATGAATAAAAAAATTACATAGCTACCCACTGGAACTTGTGGTCATTGTGTGATGAGTGTCATCCTTATTTGATAAAGCAAAGACACTAAACATGTTAATTAGGACATGGAAAAATTTGTAAGTTATTTAATCCTCTTCTTCACTGACTCCAGACAGATTAAATACAGTCTGCAGAACCCCATGCTACTCTCAATTTTACATGTTGAAGCAATAGTTCTTCGTGTGACCCACTGAAAAAGAAGCAAGTAATAAAAATGCTTCTTAGTATAAGTTAAATAAGTTAGTAGCAAAGACAGTGCTACCAGAATCACACTTGAGAGGGGGAAAGTGGGGTATAGTAAAAGGCAGGTCAACCTGGAGGATAGCTGTGAATACACAGCTTGTCCCCTTAAGCAAATTATTAAGCTTCAAACTCTATCTGAAAATAGGAATGATAACCTCTACTTATAATCAAACCAGAATCCTACAGGCACCTAGCAACTACCCTCCCACTACCAATTCTTACAATTCTAAACTGCAGTCCTTTTTTGCTGTTTCTGCTTAGCTTTAAAAACATCTCTTTTCTCTAAGACCACCTGGTGGCTGTTAAACTTTCACCAAAGTCTTATCTGACATGTGATCTTTAATTACTTACTCCCCCTGGTAATCTTCTGGGTATAAAAGCACACTGTATTATCTTTATAACAATGCCTTTAACAATTTGTATGCTAGAACTATCATTAGGTAAGAGTGG
Organism: Arvicanthis niloticus; assembly: GCF_011762505.2. NCBI lineage: Eukaryota > Metazoa > Chordata > Mammalia > Rodentia > Muridae > Arvicanthis > Arvicanthis niloticus. Next base: position 53,772,851 of record NC_047679.1, on the reverse strand, counting down.
TATGAGTAAAGATCTTAATAGTAATACTAATGATGAGGTTCTTTAAAAATAGTACATCAGTAAGACCCTAGGTCAGAATCCTAAATCTGCCATTGAATTGTTTTATAATCTTGGATGTTACATATCTTGAACCTCAGTTTCCTCTTCTATAAAATGGGAATATAACACCTACATCTAAATGTTTCTTTTTACTTTTATTTTTAAATTACATATATATATATGTATATATATATATATATATATATACATATATATATATATATATATATGTCTTTATGCGGGTTTCCATATTTGATTGCAGTGCTCAAAGAATACAGAAAAGAGTATAGGATCCCCTGAAGCTGGAGTTAGAGGCAGTTGTGTGTTGACTGATGTGGGTGCTAGGAATAAAATTGAGGTCCTCTGACTAACAGTACATCACTGAGCCATTGCTCCAGGTCCCCAACTGGTTCAGCGAGGATTAGGTAATACAGTATACACAAAGGGTATGTTATAGTTCTAGCACACAATCCATGGCACCTACATGACCAATACTATTTTATTAGTTTTACTATATTATCTTGCCATGCTGAAAAAAATTTATACTAAAACATAAATGTACTTGATAAAGAATATTTATACAGGGAAGGCTCAAAAGCAATATGTCCAAACAACAAAAAAATCCATTTTTCTCAACAAAAATTATGTATACCATATTACCTGTGTCCCAATAACTAAATAAGCTTCCCAAATAATACCAAAGGAAGATTCTAAGAACATTATATAACAATCTCTAAATCTGGAATCTCCATCTCACATAGCATAAAGTTTAATTTTATTGATTTAGACCAGATGGAAATGCAACATATTTCTAAAAGTAGCCACCTTAACTATTTCCAGATCTTTACAAAATAGAAAACATGCCATGGATATTCTGCTAATGCTTGGGCATTGGACCCTTCTAACTACTTGGATTAAACTGCCCTAAAATTCCATGTGGTCAATTTTCTTCAGTTTTATCTTATTTTTTTTTTAAAGATACGGTCTCACCGTATAGTTCAGGGTGGCTTTGAACTTGTGATACTTGCCTCAGCCTCTAAAGTGCTAGAATTAAGAGCATGAATCACTATGCCTGATTCTCAATTTTTAAAATTAGATAATTGTATAGAATTGCTAGTACAATTTTACTTGGTTGGTGGCCAAGAACATATGAGGTACCAAAAAGCCAACTAGTGTCATGGTATAAAATAATGCTTCATGGACATTTTTTAAAATGCCTGTTATGGAAATTTCATCAAGTTACTCAACATAATGGGCATAAATATGTTCATGGACAAAGTAAATCAATATATGTAATCCTTTTAACTCTCCAAGTCTACCAACCTAAGGTTTGTCTATATATACACAAATACTTAAGAGTTCATACATATAAAAACAACTGTTATACATTTATTTAGAAGTAATTGTTAGATATTTTGTACATAAAGTTCATCAGTGATGCCTTGGACAATTTCTCCAATGATATATGGGAAATAAAGACAGTGTATTAGTGGTAATGATGGTGAAAGTATTGCTGGTGGTAGAATTTAAACCTTATTTTAACTTAAGTATAAGCTTTTATAAACTGTTGACATACATTAACTCAGTCATCTTAACAACAAGGGTAAGATTCTTACTATATCTAGTCCACAGAGGCCAATAATGAGGCACAGAAATGGAGTGGCTGCCTTAACTACTACATAGCTCCTAGTCAAGAAAAATAAAAGGTAAAAATATTGGCCTAAGAATCTTACATCAAGATAAGTGTAGTAAAAAGGAACAGATTTACCTTCCTTTCTTAAACAACAAAATATCTAGAAAATTTTTTTCATTTGTATATTAGACAAGCTGCACAAAACTGTAATTGCTAAGGAAAAACTAGGCAAATTATTATTCCAGTTTATGGCACTGAGGCAGTTTTCAAGCCACAGGCAAAAAGGAACTGAAATAGAGAATCAATGAATTCTTGGGACTGCAGAAACAGACTAGCGTTCGAATTGGTCAATAGGTTTTACAATTGTGAATGAGAAAGCCAAAGAATAAGAACCCCAATGATTTATTGGGGGTAAGGAGATTCTCTGTGAGTAATTAGCTGATTACTCAATCTGTATATACATGATCAGGAGCTACCCAAACTTGAGAAAAAGGATTTTCAGGAAAAAATAGAAGAAATGACGTCAAGGCTAATAACATACATCTATGGACACTGTCAACCCAGTTAAATAACCATACTTAACCAAAATTATAAAAAAAATAACCAAAATTATAAAAAGCAATTGTTAAAACTAACAGAAAATTGGGGGTGGGATGATGGCTAAAGTTTGTAAGAATGCTTACTGATAAAGCAAAAGGACCTGAGTTCAAATCTCCAGTAGACATGTATCTAAACATGGCCATGTGTGCCTTTAACCTGAGAAGTAGGAGACAGATAGCTCCTGGGAGTTCACTAGTTAGCCAGCTTAGCAAAAATTGGAACTTCAGGTTCAGTAAGGGATTCTATCTCAAAAACTAAGGTGAAGACTATCCTTGTTTTTGTCCCATTTCTGTGATAAACACCATGACCAGGAGCTACTTAGGAAGGGAAGGTTTTGTTTTAGTTTACAAATTACATTCTAACATGAAGGGAAGGTCAGGGCAAGAACTCAAGTATGGCAGGAGCACAAACAGGGCAGAAATATAAACAGAAGCCATGGAGGCACTGCTTAGTGACGTTCTCTCCACAGATTGCTCAGCCTGCTTTCTTTTACCTCTCAAAACTATCTGCTCACAGACCGCACCACATACAGAGGATTGGGCCCTCCCATATCAATCATTAATTTAAAAAATGCCCCACAGGATATGAATTCTGAAGTAGCCACTTCCTGTGGCCAGGCGGGACGCCCAATGGAGGGATAAAGACACCAACCCACCCACAAATCTTTCGACCCAAAATTTATCCTGTGTACAAGAAATGCAGGGACAAAGATGAAGCAGAGACTGATAGAATGGCCAGTTAATAACAGGCCCAACTTGAGATTCATCCCATGGGCAAGCACCAATCTCTGACAATATTAACCATACTCTATTATGCTTGCAGACAGGAGCCTAGCATAACTGTCCTCTGAGGGGCTCCACCTATACAGGAGAATCAATTAAGTTTAAAGTCACTTCCCATCAGACTATAGAGGACAACAAAAGGCAGGAGGATGCAGTTATAAAGAAAAGTAAACACAAAAGGGGTTAACCAAGAGTTCTATCTCCAACAAAACAATCTTTCAAAACTTAAAATGAAATGAAGATATTCAAACAAACAAAAATTTTGCTACTTTACCTGCCTGATGAGAAATACTAAAGAAGCCTAAAATAATGAAATGGCCTAACAAACTGCAATCTCAATACAAGTTCTAGACCAACCTATGCACATAGTGAGATCCTATAAGAAAGGAGAGAAGGGTGGGGAATATTATGAAGGAAGGTTATTTTTGTTGGTAATTTGATCTTACACAGAGAGCATAGGACTTGTAAAGGCAACCAGATAAGTATGAACTATTGTAAGATGTATATTTTTCTACTTTCTTTTTGTACATATTAATTTAATTGCATGAAGCTATAGGTTTATAATTGAATTATTATATATGTAATATATGGAAAGATATTAATTTAATAATAATAGCACCAAGAAGATAAGAAAATGATAGCAAATTTTAACTTGAATTTAGAGAAAAAACATGAAAGGTGTCAGAAATACAATAGGAACACTAAAATAATAAAACCTACCAATATGTTTTTGTTCTCCTTAAATCTGTCAGCTATTTTAAATTATGTCATAGAAAAGTGGGGATATAACTCAGTGGTAGGACACTTGCCTAACAAGTATAAAGGCATGGGTTTGATACTAGTACTGCAAAATAAATAAATAAACAAACAAAACATGTCATATAAAGTAGTAAATATAACAACATATTATTGCATTTGTAATATACAGGAATATCTCACAACTACCCACAAAGGGGAGAGATGAATATATGTAGCAGTAAACTGTTATTTAATTTAAGTCAGTGAAAATATAAAGGCTATATGACAAATTCCAATCTATACAAATCAGCAATACTGAAGAATAGGTAAGAGAAACAATGCAAATGGAATTACACCAAGAAAGAAAACTGAAAATAAAATAAATAAAGCATTGGACCCATACAAGGAGACAAAGACAATAAAGTATTTAATAAAAATATAGCCAAACTTTTTCCAGGTGGTGGAAAATGATAATCCTGATAACTTAAAACAAAACTTACAAACCTCAAGCAGCATAATTACAAACAAAAACAAAGTAAAACACACCATATCTAATTCCTGTAACCCAGTGATAAAAAGAACATGCTAAAAGCACCCACATTTAAAAACAGAGGAAAAAGGTTAAGAATAATTACAAACATAATATCAGAATCTATGATATTCAGAAGAGCATAGAGTGACATTTTTAAGTGACTAAACAAAAATCTGTAAACCTAGATTATTTAATTCAGTGAAATTTTCTTTCAAATTTGAGTGCTAAACAAAACCTATCTAAACAAAAGCCAAGAGTTGTCATTAACAGTGTGTAGCAGTTTTTTAGCCTTCCCCTAGTCTACCCTCAACACTACACTACACTACACACACACACACACACACACACACACACACACCAGGAATATCACTGTATGATTTATATGTGGTGTTGAATGAAGATTTTAAATATACTGTGATAAATGTTAACTGGTGCAGCAGGAGTAAGTCTAATGATCTAAAAGTCAAGATAAAATGAAATCACAGAAATATATTACTCTGGAAGAAGACATGAAGAAACAAGTCATGAAAAGCAGATGGAATGAAGAGAATACAAATACCAAAATGGTAGATTTAAATCCAAATATTATTGTAATGATATTAAATGAAAATTATGGGCTGAAAGTTAGTGTACTATTATTACTTTCCCAGATTGCTGCCCCTTGTATAGCACTGAGTAATATTTTCTTTAAAAAATAATCAATTAGGTCCCTTCTAGGTAGGTTCTAAGGAAGAAAAAAGAGAAAAGGATTTAGCAAACATTTGATCTTTTAAAATGTGTGTGTGTGTGTGTGTGTGTGTGTGTGTGTGTGTGTGTGTGTACCATGTACTATTGCTCAAAGAGGTTAGAAGAGGGCATCAGATCTCCTGCTAATTGTTCCAGTAATGTAGATGTTGGGAACTGAACTCAAGTCTTCTATAAGAAGAGTAGGTGCTTTAACTGTTGAGCCACCTTCTGTAGGCTCTATCATTTGATTTTTATAATGACTCCAATAAGTATCAAAGTACCTGAAAGGAGACCCTGAGTTCACCACTCTTTAGTCAGGCTTTAAAGGCTATAGGAAAAACTCCAAGGAGAAACCCAATAAGCCCGGTATGGACAAATGTTCTTGTGAGCCTGTTAGGGGATTCTAATTGACTTTGACTCAGGCATGTTTAAATGTCCTTTGTTCTGACTTCTGGTTTTCTGACTAGGGCTTATAACTTTAAGGTATTATTTAAACTCCTATACCTGCTCCTGGTGGGATGGAATCATTTCCTCTACTTAAAGGGCTTCAATTTCACTTCTCCCTGACTCCTTTCTTGCTTTTTCTCCACCCTCACATCTCTACCTAGGCAGGGGATTCTTTTCCTCCCTACACCTGTTTGTTATACAAGTGGAATCATTAATGGACTTTTGAAGTCCCTTCACTAGGCCCACTGGACAGTTTGAGGACCCCATCCAACAGGCATATGCCAGAACCAATTATTGGCCAAATTCCCTAACAACATTCTCCTCTTTAAACAATTAGATGATGACAGGAAATAGAAACAGGTTAGGCAGACTTAGGGGCAGGGACCCAAAAGGGAACCGTTTTCATTCTTGTCCTTGGCCAGAAGCCGGAAATGTCCTTGTTTCTGTTCTGGCCAGAGGCCAGGAATGCCAGACAGGAGCTCTTGTTTCTTGTTATCTTCTCCTAAATTAGCACCCCAGCTTGGAGACTGTATATGAGGGTATGACAGAAACCACCAGTCCTGACACTAAGTCCCTCTGGTAAACAGGTTTGGAATTAGATCTCTGCATTTTCATAGCAGAAATAGGTTATAACATTTTTTTAAACTCTTGTCTATTTACTAAATAATTTTAGGGTCTTCACTCTTTAAGAAAGCATGTTACAGAAATAGCAGCGTGGATGAGTATTAGAGCTCTGTTGGAGCCTATTACGAGAAAGCTACTTCTTCCTGATAAAAAAAAAAAAAAAAAAAAAAAAAAAAAAAAAAAAAAAAAAAAAAGAAGAAAAGAAAAAAATCTGTGGCTGGCCCTGAAAAGAGATGCAGCATTCTGAACTGCTCCAAAGATCAGAACTCTACATACTATTGTATCCTGGAATAAGAATTAATCCAGCTGGGCCTGTCAACCACCTGCCCAAGAGTACATCCCCCAGGAAATCTTATTCACATGAAGACATGCTGAGGAGAGTGGAGGAATAATTATTCCCTTGATTACATAATGTACTTTTCCTTCCTTTTACTTCTCACTGCACTTACTTATGGAGGTACCACAATGTGACTCTGCTAAGCTTGAACTAGATTTTTTTATGTGTTACAGATAAAAGCAAAATTTTTTTCTTTATCCATTTTTCCAAAGTCTCTGCATGCTTTCCCTGACACTGTGCGTTTTCTCAGTCTTTCCACAACATGGCTGCTTACACATGAAATGACTTGTGGTCTGTTTTTCTACTCCAAGTAGCTGCTGAGATTTACAGTTTGCCTGCCTTGTAGTTTTTCTCTCAAACTCTAATAAAAATGTCCTCAAGGGTTTTTTTTAAAAAAATTATCTAAACATCCAAATTAAATGTCAAAATTGAGGTTAGGTTAACAAAATAAGTACATTATGTGCGGTCTCTAAGAAACCCACTGTAAATGTGCAAATATTTTATAAGTCAAAACCTCCAGTCCTGGTCAAGATGGAAGAAGCTCACTACAGTTGATCTTTTGTAATGATATAAAATTCTGGAGAAAAAAAAAGTCTACCTAAAGGCTATACCAGGCAAACAGAAGCAGATTCTGAAACAGTTCGAAAAGGATCCTACATTAAGGTGGATGTTCCATATATTTTTCACTTACATGTTCTTCTCAGAGTGTGGATCGAATCCCCAAGCTGTATGGAAGAACAGTGCTGGTAATTCAATTCAAATAACACTATTCCACTGGATGTGGTGGTAGACTTTAACTCCAGCACTCAGGGATTGGGGGAGGGTTGCAGAGGCAACCAGAACTCAAAGTTTAAAGCCAATTTGGTGGACACAGAAAATTGCAAGCCAGCTAAGGCTCTGTACTAAGACCTTGTCTCAAAGAAACAACTAAGCAATCACAATTACAAGCCAGAATAATAATTTTTAAAAGTGATCCGATCCTGTGAGCAAGAAAATGTGAGATAAACCTGCTTTGTTGGTTTGTTTATTTCCTATTTCTTCTACCTGCTTTGCCATAGAGTAAGCACTAATCATATACATTTTGGAAATGATGGCTGAATGAGTAGCAAAGATTTGAAGGGACAACTTGAATGTTTTTGGCCAGAAGAATCAGGAGAAAAGACACCACAGCCTCAAGAGTAGATTCACAAGAAACTTCTGGAGAAGAAAGAGCTAGAAAATGTTGTCTTCTAATTCTCTGAAGGAATCAACAGAAGGTTTTTGCTCAGATCTAAGCTATGCATGTGCAGGGACGATCCAAAGAATCATAGCAAGAGCTTGGGTTGAGTGAACCAAACTTAGACCAGCACCTAATACTCAAAACACCTAAAAAGCACATGCCCAGAACAGAAATGAAACAGCAAGCTAACAACTCAGAAAAGAAAACTGACAGTACTATTGCCATTCACAGAATGTAAGACAGAATTGGCAATCTAAAAACCTCTATAAATAATTATGATGTGACCATATTTTATAGAACATAATATTAATAATGTCTTGGACATAATCCAAGATCACTTATCATGCAAAGAACCAGAAAAAGATTGACCAATTCTTAAAAGAGAAACCACTCAGTAGATGTATAACCCTACATACCCCAGATGTTGGAATTATCAAAAACTTGAAAGTAGCTTTTAACCTCTGAGCCATCTCTCCAGCCTTCTTGTAGGAGGACCAGCAGTCTCAATTAACCTGAACCCCTGCGATCTCTCAAACACTGAACCACCAACCAGTCAGCATACACCAGCTGATATGAGGCCCCCGACACATACACAGCAGAGGACTTCCAGGTCTGGGTTCAATCAGAGAAGATGCACCTAATTCTCAAGAGACTGGAGGCTCCATGGAGTTTAGAGATCTGGTTGGGTGGGGTGGGGGTGGGGACATCCTTTTGGAGACAGGGGGTGGGGAGGAGGTATGGGATGTGGAACAATCAGTTGGAGGGTGGACTTGGAGGGAAATAAAATCTGGAGTGTAAATAAATAAATAAATATGATTTTTTAAAAACAGAAAGTAGCTTTTGAGGAATTCAGCCCTTCAACTTCCAAGAGCTAAATTCTGTCAACAAATATGTCAGCTGAGAAGAAAGACCCAAGCTTCAGGTGATTCTAGCAACAACTTAATTGCAATAATCTAAGACCCTAGCCCATCCGAATTTGTAGATAACAAATTGAGGTTTTAAGTTACTAAGTGCCCACAATTTATTACATAGCAATATACAGCTAATATATATAGCTATGAGAATCATGTTACATGCAATAAACGTAAACATAATAGATAAGGAAATGTGAAACTATAAAAAGAACCAAATGAAAATTTAGAACTGTGTGATAAGAGATCTTAAAAAGTTAAAATGACTGGATAAACTTAATAGTAAAATAGAAATGGAAATGACAGGAAAAAATGAGAATTTTAGGATAGATCAATAGGAACTATACAGTACGATGAATAGAAAGAAAAATATCGAGAAAGTGAACAAATGATGAGAGACTTGAAGAATAACATCAAAAATTTCAACTTCCATGTGCTAGAGTCCTAGAAGAAAAGAAAGAAATGAACATAGAAAATATACCTAAAACTGTTACAATGGAAAACTATTAAAATTTGGTAAAAAGCATAATTACAGGCTTAAGAAACTCAACAAATCTCAAACATGATAAAGACAAAGAAAACCATGGCCACAATGTTTAAAAATATATTATATATTACATAAGTAGTTTAAGATCAGCCTGATTTACATAGTTAGACTGCATCTCAAGCAAAACAACTAAAATTATATGTAGATGGCCAGGCAGTAATGGTCTACACCTCTAATCCCAGCACTTGGGAAACAGAGTCATGAGGATCTCTAATTCAAGGCCAGCCTGGACCAGAGTAAGTTCCACCAGGACAACCAGGCTACACTAAGAAACCCTGTTTCAAAACAGTAACAATATGAGATTTCTTATAAGAAAAAATGTAAGTCAGAAGATAGTAGAACTGCATGTTTAAATTACTTAACAAATATAACTAAGACTTTTACATACAGTGAAATTACCTTCACAAGAAGACTTGGAAGGGGAAAGAGGGAGGGGTAGAAATTATGGAAGTACAGGACTCATATATGACATTCTCAAAAAATTCTTTTAAAATATAAATAAAGGTGAAATGATATTTTCAGATTAATGAAAACTAAAAAAAATGGTTCTGGCTGAAAACTATATAGGAAATTCTTTTAGGTGAAGGAAAATTATATTAGATGGAAACTAAGATAATTGAAACCAATGAAAATATAGGAGAAGTATTAAATCTCTTATGAATGTTACAAGTTACATTTATGTTCTTCAAAATATGGGCAACTATTGGAAGCAAAATTTATGAAATAGTACTTTGAATTTTCTATAATTCTCATAATACTTATGAATGTAAATAGGGTAAGATAATGAAGTCATATGGTCAGTTAAATCTTCTATATTATGCCTGAAGTGGTACAACAGTGACTCAAAGCTGACATTGCAATATTGAGAATATGGATTGAAATTCATACAGCAAATATCAATATACAAATGTAACATACAGCAGTAACACCTAAATTAGAATGGACTAATAAATATTCCACAATGATCTCAAAGAAAGAAAATCACAACCAAGACCATCAAGAAAAATCAGAAAGCAGATAATAAAATAGAATAAAATCCAAGTATATTAGTAATTACATCTAATATAAATCATCTGAGTAAATATACCTTAGAAAAGACAAAAAATTTAAAAAATCACATATTCCAAGAAGCTCACTTTATAGTAATAAAAAATAGACTTCAGAATGCAGAATATGATCAGAAATAAACAGAGATGATCACATGAAGCTAAAAGGGTCACTTCAACTAGAAATTTTCACAATCCTGATTATATATGCAACTACCAACAAAGGTTCAAGATATATCAAGCAAAAATTGGCAAAACTAAAAAGGCTAAGTAGGGAAACTGACAGCTATAGTTGAGGATGTTAACACTCTTCTCTCAGCAATCAATAAAACGACTAGGCAGAAAATCAGTAAGCGTAGAGAACTGCACAATACTGTTAGCTAATTTCAGTTAATTGACATTTATAGAAAACTCTATCCTACAAGAGCAAAAAACAGGCTTTACGAGTACAAAGAGTATTCACCATCTTTCATGATAGTCTGATCCATAAAACAAATCTCAAAAAGGTTTATTTTATATCTAATTGCAGTAAAATTGTACATGTAATGCAAAGCTTATTTTTGCCATTTTTGTAAGTGTACATTTCAGTAGTATCAAGTATATTCGTATTGTTGTAAATAGATCTTATGGAATTTTTCACCTTGCAAAGCTGAAATGCTAAGCTCATTTGATTACAAATACCCTTTACTTCCTTCCCCAGCCCCTAATAGTAATAATTATACTTTCTGTTTCTAAGATTTAACTACTTAAGGTAATTCATGCAAATGGAGACATAAAGTCTTTGGCTTATTTCATAAAATATAAAAAGCTTCCAAGATCCATCCATGTAGTTGCATGTCTTTCTCTGTTAAGGTGGAATTTTAAGATCTATTGTGGATATATGCCATAGTTTGTTGGTTCTCCTATTGACAAAAAATTTTGGGGTGCTTCGAGCTCTTAACATTGCAAATACTAATACTACAAATGTGGGTGTGAAGTATCTTTTCAAGATCCTATTGGCATTGCTGGATTACATCATAGTTTTCTGTATTTGTCTTTTGAGGAATCTCCTTGCTTTCTATAGTAGCTGCTTTGTTTTATAATTAGACTATCAGTACATTAAATGGATACAGCAAAGTTTTATAAGAATTGAAATCATAACAAAGTATTTTCTTTAACCATAATGAAATTAAACTAGAAAAATATATAATATAACCCCTATTTCTTATGTAGTTGGAAATTTAGAAACATATATGTAAGTAACTTATAGATCAAAAAAGAATTGTAAGGAAAAACTTTAAAATACTCTGAGCTGGGTACAATTGAAAATTTAGCTGAGGGAGTAGCTCAGTGGCAGACTGCTTGTCAAACATGCACAAGACCCACAGTCCAATCTACAGCATCAAAATTAAGTCGTTAAATAATTAACTTTTCAAACTGTCTGGAATACAATTATAGTAAGTAGTACTTAAAAATGAAAACATCAATGCTTATATTAGAAGAAAAAAAGACTATGCAACTAGGCATTCTAAGCTCCCAACACTTTCCATACTAGAAAAAAGGAAATTAAACCCAAAGGCAAAAAGAAAGAGATAAAAATAGGAAACAATGAAATTTTTATGTCAGTTATTTGCCTGTTTTTAATCAAACCAACAGCTAGCTAGTCCTTTGGGGGAGGTCAGTAAAGCTGAGAAGCCTACAACCTAACCAAGAAAACAGTAGAGAAGATATAAACTATAAGCATCGGGTAAAGAAGGGGCATCATGCACTTCCTGGCATCCACATCAGCATCTGCCTTTGGAGACTGCACATGGGATGGATACCCAGGTGGAAGAGTCTCCAGACGACCCCTCCTTCAGTTTCTGTCCTATGCTTTATCTCCATATTTGTTCCAATGAGTATTCTGTTACTCCTTCTAAGAAGGACCAAAGAACCCACACTTTGGTCTTCCTTCTTTATGAGCTTCATGTGGTCTAGGGGAGGATGGCATTGCCATATATAGGTGGGAGAGAAGGTCCTTGGTCTAGTGAAGGCTGGATGCCCCAGTGTGGGGGAATTCGAGGGTGGGGAGGTGGGAGTGGGCAGGTGGGTGGGGGCACATCCTCACAGAAGCAGGAGGAGGGGGATGGGATAGGGGGTTTCTAGGTGGGGGGGGAGAATGGGGAAAGGAGATCACATCTGAAATGTAAATAAAATATCCAATAAAAATAAAATAAAAACAAAATAAAAAAATAAAAAAGGGGGCATCATGTTTGACCCCACAGAAATTTAAAAAACAAGACTATAGATAACTTTGTGCCTGGAAATTAGTAAAATTGAACAAATTGGATGAACTCTTCCAAAGTCACCAACTATCAAGTGTCCCTCAACGAAAGGGATGATTTGAACAGTTCTATACCTGTCTTAAAGTTTGGTTTGCTGTTAGAAATATTCCAGCAAGAAAAAAATTCAAGTACTAGTTGTTTCACTGATAAATTCTACCAAACATTTTAAAATAAAGAAATCATACCAACCCCTCATAAACTTGTAGAAAATATAAGAAAGGAGAGCTTTCCAACCCGTTTCATCTGAACCAAGTATTAGCCTGATAAGAAAACCAGGAAAAAGCATTATAGGAGAATACCACTTGTGAATGTAGATGTGAAAGTTGTCAATACAATGTTCAAAATTAATCAATATAAGTCACTCTTTAACAGGATAAAAAGGAAAGAGAAGTGATCATCCAAAACATATTTGACTAAATTCAACATGTATTTTTTCTAAATGCATTTTTATTGTTTGTAATTTTAATAATTTTTCCATTGATTTTTATGTCCTTGGGAAATCTCTACACAACAGTTACATTTGCTAAAAACCCACCACATGGAGATTAGTAGCAGGAGATCAGCAAATGCAAAGCCATCCTAGGATACTTAGTAAATGTGAAGCCAATCTGAACTACAGCAATTTTTGATAAAAAAAAAAATATCAGATTTTATTTTATGTAGCTAGGATATAGGATATAAACAAGAAAGGGGGTGGTAGTGACAGATCATGCATGAGTGTTGCATAAACTTGGATCAGCAGTAATTTGATAATGTGCTGGAGAGGGTTGTGAGGAAATATAAAGAGGCTGGATGCTGATGCAAGGTTCCAAGTAAGAAAGGATCAGGGAGAATGCAGTGGTGATGGAGATTGGAGAAGCATGACAGAGGTAGTAGTAGATAGACCTCATCGTCATTTCTCCAAGTAGAAGTTTCCTTTATAAGGAAATTCATTTTTCTCTCCTTACTAAATTATTCTCTCCTTAGTAAACTACTTATATGAGTGTTTCTATCATTTAATGTGAGGATTTACTGATGAAAGAGCTTCTAAGAACATACACAAACCAAGGAAAATGAATCCAGCTGGGTGGAAATGGATACAGAGGTTAAGACTTAGTGACTATGTTTGGATTTTATACCCATTCTTCATCAAATATTTCCTTTTCATTCCTAGCTCCAGGTTTCTTTCTGCTGCAAAAGAGAAAGCAGTCATGAGCCCTCAAGTTTCGTATTCTCATACTTACTCACTTGGCTGCTTCTGTGCCAAATTCCTCTCATGTTACTCTAGGTGAACTGTCCATGCTTTTATCTAAAGCCAACTCTTCCTCCTGTGCACTACATTCCATCTTCATTTTCCAACAAAAGAACACTGTTCCAGCAATTATAACCAAATTCTCTCCCCCCATAGTCCAATCAGTCTCCTAGCAATTGTATCAACTAACATCATAAATATATTCCATATGGCTTCTTATGTCCTATGCAATTGTTTTGGTATAAATCAACATCTCGAAGCTACTCTCTATTGTTACCTCCCATGCCATTCTCAGCTCCGTATAGCTGCTAGAATGATCTTTTAAAAGTAAGTCCCCAGGGAGTTTAGAGGTTGGGTGGGGTGGGGTGGGGGAGGGGGACATCCTCATGGAAACAGAAGTGTGGGGAGGAGGTATGGGATGTAGAACAGTCAGAGGGTGAACAGGGGGAATAAAATCTGGAGTGTAAAAATAAATTAATAATAATAATAATAATAATAATAATAATAATAATAAGAAGAAGAAGAAGAAGAAGAAGAAACTCTCATGATGCTGAAAGACATAGGGAAAAAATGACAAACCCTCAGAGATAAGAAGAGTCTAAGGAGACATGTTAAATGAATACAAAATGTTCTGTATGGGATCATTAAACAAACAAAGACTATGAAAAGCATAATGTGATTGCATATTTTCTTATTGCCCATTGTGTCCACGGATGTCACAGAACAGGCTTCTAGAAGAAACAATAAATTTGATTGAACAATTAAAAAAAAGTCATGTCCTGCTTTTGCTCTCATTGTGTGATAATGAAATCAACAATCTTTAATGTGCTGTGCACAAAGTTACCTTTCTAGTCATTTTATTCCACTCCACCCTTTGTTCTTAGTGTCAGCCAAACTTGCTAAGCATGTTTTAGACTTGGGATGTTTGTGCTTGTTAATCTGTCTTACTCTCCCCAAAGATGAACACCAAATGGTTTGCTTTCTTATCTCTTTTGGTTTCCTCCCCAAATCCCAAATATCCTTCTACTGCAAGTCTTTCTAGCATGCAAAACTCTCCTACTCATAAACTATGTTTGATGATTTATTCTGCATTATTTTTCTTCATATAATTTATATTTACATTCTTACATTTACTTACTTGCTTATTTTGTGTTGTCCCCTTATAATGAAAGAACTCCTTGAGGTAGATTTTGTTTTGTTCAGTGCTGTAGCCATAGTTCCTAGCTGTATTAGGTGCTTAGTAAATACTTGTGAGTGAACAAATTGATTAATACATTGGCCCTGTCCTGGAATTAAGTTTTGAGGAAGGTTCTCAAGTCATGGAGAGCTATAATATGGATGGAAGATGACAGACACCGTTACTGGCAGGATCAGTGTCATTTACCTAGATAGGAATGGAAGAATGAGCGCTTGTGGTACAAAGAGAGGAAGCATTTCTGTCTTACTACTATAAAATTGCAGTCAAGGTATGAACGGGAGAGATAGTATTATCATTATCTATCTATTTACCTATCTACCTATCTATCTACATATCTACCTATCTAATACCTACCTACCTACCTACCTACCTACCTACCTACCTAGCTACATGCCTGCCTGCCTGCCTGCCTATCTATCTATCTATCTATCTATCTATCCAGATTTTTTACTATCTATCTATCTATCTATCTATCTATCTATCTATCTATCATCTACCTATCTATCTATCTATTCAGATTTTTTTTTGAGACAGGGGTTCTCCTTGTAACAAGCCTAAGTGTCCTGGAACTCAGCATGTAGACTAGGCTGGCATCAAACTCAAAAGAAATTCATTTTCCTGGGCAGCCTGAGTGCTGGGATTCATGGTGTGTGCCACCACACCAGACTCCTGTCTTTAAATGCCTCTCCAGTCTTTACAATCTTTCAATTGTGCCTCTTTGGGAGCTCATTGACTACTACAAGCTTTACATTCGTAAGTAGATGGTTCTTTTGGGACAGGAACTGTTATTTATTCCCACGTACCCAAAAGGTACACAGAAAGTGTGTGCTTGATGCTGGAAAGAGAAATTATCTGGTATTTTCAGTGCTTTAGTTGGTGAAAAAAGATCTATATTTTGTGGCTTTTGATCAGTAGAACAAATCAGTAGAATATGTTCATAAAAAATGAATACTACATATAGAACAGTTTCTTCTCTGCTTTAATATATGGTAAATGAATAGGCTTAACTCCTAGATATCAATTTTTCTGATTTTTATCTTGATAGTATGTTCATATATGTCAAATCTCCTCAACATTTTCACTGAAATTGGTGTATTTTACTATATATATTAACTTTATTTAAATATTTGGTTGAATTTCCAGTGAGTCCGTCAACCCTTTGCTGTTCAGTCATAACTATACATTCAGTTTGTTTACTACATATATTATTGTTAATGTTATGTATGAGTGAGCTCTGTTATTTTCTGTCTTTAGAAATGGTCAATTTCTTCTGAATGTAAAAAGTATGTGCCTGGATGTATTCATGTAACTCATTTGAATTTTTAAATATCCATAGAATGAGTCATATGAGCCTCATTTTCATTCTTGATATTAGTCATATTTAAACATTTATCAATTACATTGGATCTCCCCACAAAAAACTAGCTTTTTTTGGTTTCTGAAATTAAAAATCTATTTTTCTTTATTGAGCTTTTAAAATATATATATTTTTTTTTTGGTTTCACTAAACTTCACTTAGCTTGCTGGCTGCTGGCCTAGCTCCAGATTCAGTGAGAAGCCCTCTCTGAAGGAAGTAAGGTGGGAAGAGATAAAGTAGAACATCTGATGTTGTCCTTTGCCCTCTGTACATACTGACACACACACACCCACTCACATACATGCACATCCATCCAAATTCACAATAAAAATAAGTTTAACACTGTGCTCATACATATAAAATGTGAATGTTACATGAAAACCCAATTAATTTGTTAAAATAATTAATGTATTCTATTTAATCCAATACTTCATCTACTTTCATATATGCATGAAGAGAGGTAGTATAGTGTTGAATATGTTTACATAACAATAAAAATCCCTGACAATTTAAGCAGTAGAATTGAAAAATAAACGATGGTGCTATAAACTCTTCATAGTGTTAGAATTTAATGAGTGTAAAACATGATTCATAATGTACAAATTATAAAAACAGTTTTATAAACATGAACACGGAAATATTCCTTATGTATGCATACAGAATTGGTAATAATATAGAAACATGTTTACAGTTGAAGGAAATATACTCAGGACAATGTTTACTTCTGTAAGATGGAGAAGAACAAGGAGTTACTTAAGGATTTCTGTGTTAATTATCTATTTGTTTTAAAATGCTATTAAACAATTACTACCAATTGGTAATATTTAAAAGGTGGCTAAATATAAATGTTAATGTTCTAGAAATTGATGATGGCTCACATTCTACCCACTGTGACCTTAGCTACTTACTCTTTCCATTTCTTATATACAGCAATAACAGCACTGTGTTCTTAAAAACATAGCAAAACTTAATCTCTATGAATTCCTCAGAATATAACAGTTCTTATGTAATCTTTCAGTATTAGATTAAAATTTCATAAAGATGGGTAGTATTTATGTCCTTGTTCATCATAACTATTTATTAAAATAATTTAGGTATTATCATAATAGTTTTTTTCTTCATTTGACTTGCTGTTAAAGAATCTGACCCTGTCCCTCTCCTTCTCCTTCCTTCCCCTCTCTGTATGTGTGTGTGTGTTTGTGCATGTATGTGTGTATGTATGTCATACATATGGAGGTCAAAAGACAAACTTTGCTGTTGGTTCTAACTTTGCTCCCTGACTCCAATAGCCTCTGGTATGCTCCAGTGTTAGTATGATTTTTGAGGATTCTCCTGTATCTTATCTCACAGTAGGAGACCTGGGATGACAGACACACACTAATGCATCTGGCCTTTCATGGGTTCTGGGAATCCAAATTCAGGTAATCATGATTGAGCAGCAAGTGCTTTACCCTTTGTGTCACCCCTCTATCCCCACTGCATTCTCCCTGATCCTTTCTTACTTGGAACCTTGCATCAGCATTCAGCCTCTTTATATTTCTTCACAACCCTCTCCAGCACATTATCAAATTACTGCTGATCCAAGTTTATGCAACACCCATGCATGATCTGTCACTACCACCCCCTTTCTTGTTTATATCCTATATCCTAGCCACATAAAATAATACTTGATCCCTGATTACAATCTTTCAATTGTCCTGTGTTCCTATATACTATTTATTCTGCATGGAATCATTAGAGACTTGGCTCAAATGTCTCTTTCTCAGCAGTGCCCAAGGAAAAAGTAACATCATTTATACCTGCCTATGCCTCCTGTAGTAGTCATCTTACCACATACAAAGTTTTCAAGTGCATAGCTTCCCCACTGGTTCTATCACTCATCTTTATGGCAAGATTTTAGTACAGTGCCTGGCATATAGAACAGCAACAAATGTTGATTGACTGAACTGACTTTTAGGAACAAAAATAAGTTAAATCTATAAGTTGGCATTAACTATTTACTAAAAATACCATATAACACATGCATAAATTCGTTTATAAATATAGATATAATCATTTGCATACATGGTTCTCAACCTGTGGGTCAGGACCCCTTTGTGAGATCTTCAATGACCCTTTCATAGGGTCACCCAAGATCATCAGAAAATGCAGACAATTACATTACAGTAGCAAAGTAACAGTTATAAAATTGAAAAGAAAATTATATGGTTGGGGTTACAACATGAGGAACTATATAAAAGAGTCACAGCATTAAGAATACTGAGAGTTGGTCCCAGCATTCAATGGCTTACCTGAGCTGTAGGAAGTACATCCAGAACTCAGGGGTTAGAGTTAGGGTTAGGGTTAGGGTTAGTGTTGGGAGCCGACTTTAGCAGAAAGCGGCTAGATCAACTTTGCAGCCATCTGGAACCATATACCCTGACGAAAGATTTGGTTTTCAATAGCCTACAACAACAGAAGCACACTCTGATATCCCACATATTTTGTGTTGCTGTTTACTGCCCCCAGCTGCAAGGTGCACGTGGTGGCCACGTCTACAAGGCATGCAGTTCATGTGCTGTCCACGTGCTATCTACGCCATACATGCTTATAAGGCGCATGTGCTATCCACGCCTGCAAGGCATTGCGGTGCACGTGCTGTCCACGCTATAGACACCTGTAAGGCTTACGTCATATCAACACCTGCAAGGCACGTGGTATCCACGCGCCTACAAGGCACGTGGCAAAAGCCTATAAATAGCTCAGAATTCCCTTAAATAAACGAGACTTGATCAGACTTTCTGTCTTGTCTCCATTCTTCGCGTCTCTTCCCCTTTATCCTCTCTCTCTCTCTCTCTCTCTCTCTCTCTCTCTCTCTCTCTCTCTCTCTCTCTCTCTCTCTCTCTCGCTAGACCCTGACCCTCAGACCGGAGCGGCAGCTTGGGCCAAGACACAGTGGCCACCAAGCGTGGAGCAGAGCAGGCCGCAACATTTTGGCCCACAAAGCCGGGCAGTACAGGCGGGGACAGGTTAGGGTTAGGGTTAGGGTTAAAGTTAGGGTTAGGGTTCTTCCTTTCCAATTTGGATCCACTTGAACTCCTTTAGTTGTCTTATGCTCCAGCTAGAACTTCAGGTACTATATTGAATAGATATGGAAAGAGTAGACAACCTTGTCTTATTTCCAATTTTAGTGGAATTGCTTCGGTTTTCTCTCCATTGAGTTTGATGTTAGCTATTGGCTTACTGCATTTTGCCTCAACTTGGTATGCTATGTTTGGTTGATATCCATGGGAGGCCTGCCTTTTTTCTGAAGAGAAACGGAGGAGTGGATGGGGTTGGCAGAGGGAAGGTGGGTGATGGATTTAGAAGGGTCAGAAATTTGGTCCCAATGTAAATAATAATAATAATAATAATAATAATAATAATAATAATAATAATAATAATAATAATATTTTTAAAGAAGGCTGAGAATTGTGGATTTAAATGAAATTTTCTTATACGGGCTGACAAAATTCCCTCTAAGAGACAAAGACCACATAACAAAAATCCCAACACCAAGTATGAGAAGCCTCTTTTGAGTTGTTGGTTGGGGTTATCCAAAATACTCCTAAAACATACAGGCTATTGCTATTGCTCTTGGTTTTCCATCAGAGTTGGAAAGGAAGTCCCTAGTCCTGAAAACTTCAGACACAAGTCCCAGAGTCCCCTGAACTGGATCTAACCTGGAAGACCCCTCCCCCAAACCTAGCTTTCATTATACCAAAAGGTGCCATGCAAGCTTCTAAAAGGAAGCAACTAAAAGTCCTACCCAGGTATGATGCCTATGAACAACACCAATGACAAGAATGGTACAATTACCCTAAGAATGCAATAATGGCATGTGTACCTTGGCAGTAGCCAGCAGCTTTCTATTCAACAAGAGGGAAGTCATTCCTGTTACTGGAAACCTAGCCAATTACTCAGAGCTAGTGAAGTCTTGGATCTTGGAGGGGAACCTATTTGTTGTGATATCATTTCTAGTAATGCCAGAAGCTGTACCTATAAAGTCTCACTAACATGACTATGAGCTGAACAAAACAATAGACATGTCAAAGTGGACAGAGGAAAATTAATTGCCAGTTTCTTAAGCCAGCATAATCCCTAACTAGATTCCAAATATTTCTCTTTGTACCCATAGGTGAGCAGAGTTCTCATGCCTTATCCAGGAAAGTTCTAGAGACCACTAGAGAAAACCAAAACCAACCAAATGCAGAGTTGTGGAGCCCAGTCTCAAAGCATGCATCTACAATATAACCCCCATACCTAAGGCTCAGGGATCATTGAAGGAGTGTTACATGGGGGCCCAATGGAGGAGTTAGTGAAAGGGCTGAAGGAGCTGAAGGGGTTTACAACCCCTAGGAAGAACAACAATATCAACCAACCAGACACCCCCCCCCCCCGAGCTCCTAGGGATTGAGCCACCAACCAAGGAGTACACATGGAGGAACCCATGGCTCTAGCTGCATATGTAGTAGAGGATGGCCTTGTTGGGCATCAATGGGAGAAGAGGCCCTTGGTCCTGTGAAGGCTCGATGCCCCAGTGTAGGGGAATGTGAGGACAGGGAGGCAGGAGTGGGTAGATGGGGGAACACTCTTGTGGAGGCAGGGGGGAGAGGGGATAGGATAAGAGGTTTCGGGGGGAACCTGGAAAGGAGATAACATTTAAAATGTAAATAAAGAAAATATCAAATAAAATTTTTTTAAATGAGCCAGAGGATCTGTGAGTTTGCCATGATATTTCTCCTAGTAGTCAGAAGCTACACCTATCAAGTCTCACCAACATGACTGACTAACCATGAGCTGAACAAGAACAAAAACATTAAGCATGTCAAAGTGCATTTGCCCTCCACCCCGTTTCTCCTTCTCTTGTCCCTCCCTTTCCTCCGCTTCCTGAGATAGAGTTAGCAATGTTTCTTTTCCTTGCTAAGTTGGAAGTCTTGGTCTCAAGGAATCCTCCAAAGTTACACAGTTGTGTCAAGCTTTTTTTCTGAAGGGGTGGGATTTCTAACTCTTCTGCTTGGTCCTTCAGTCAGAATATTTTTACTGATCTATCTTACAATTGATTGATAGCCAATCCTATCTTGAGCTGCTAATCTACTGCTAAATACATGTATCAAATCATGTGTTTTAGTTACTATAATCTTCACTTCCAAATTTGCTTTCCTTTTATTATTGCTTTCCATGTTTGTATTCTCTAAAAACTCTCCATGTTGAAATCCTAACCCAAAATGCAATGGTATTAGAAGATAAAGTCCTTTAGCCATAAAGACTCTCTTAAGTGAAATTAATTCCCTTATAAAAGAGACCCCTGCAATACCTTCAATATAAGGACAAACAGGGAGGGTGGTCAACTATGAATCGGGAAGAGCACCTTTCACAGATTCCAAATCTAGTTGGACACAGCCTCCAGAATTGTGAAGATATTCAGTCTGTGGTACTATGTCATGCCAGTCTTAGAAGATTAATATACCTGGTAAACTCAATGACTCTTTATTCATGTTATATATTGGATTTTAAAAGTTAATAAACTCAGTATATTATTATCGTCCTCTAGAGATTTACTTAGCTTTTAGCAAGCAGGAAGGAACAAACCACCTCACCATAGACCTGTCTAACATTGAACTAATTCAAAGCTGTACTTTAGTCTCTGTGGGGAACTTTTTCCAGTTCATCCCTACTCCTAGACTTTAGCCCTTTGGGGATCCCAACTGAATAATTAAGATAATTATTCAGGGTTCCTCCTCTTTGGCAGGCTCTAAACTCTAATTTCTGTCTCCCCAGCATTATGGAATTACTGAAAGCTCTGCTTAGCTGCTGAGCTTTCCGTCTGCCACTTTGTTTAGCTTTTTCAACTTCTTTGTCCTGCCCCTCCCACTTATAAGTCAGGAACTGTTCCAAGTGAAAATAATACAAAATATTGGACTCAACTCATTTCATTGTGTGCTCTTTTTCTCTGGCAATTTGAAAGCTCAGCTTTGGATCATCAGGATATATCTTAAAACTCTATTTTGTATCTCTAAAGCCTGTAAGACTGTTGGACCCTTGTTTGTTTTCTGACTCTTTCACCACTTTGGGTTTAGACTCTTGGTTTCTTTGTCCACTGGCAAATGCCCTGAAGGAGACATAGCACAGAATGTTGGGCTCATCTCAATACATCATCCTTTTTCTGGAAATTTGATCCCTTTTTGCTTTGAAAACACTCAGGTGCTTTCACATGTACATGTGAAATATGCACATGTACAATATTGAATAATAGTAAGCAAGGGTAATGACTGCTAGTTTTATCAATGACAGAGTAAGATAGGACAACAAGGAAGGAAACTCAGGCAGAACTCTGTTTGCAGGTGTTATCTTTATTCAACAAATTTTTTTTTCAGATAGTTAATGGTATGCCTAGAAGTAGACGTCTACCATATATTCAATCAAATGTGTAGAGAATGGAACAACAGAAATGAAAGTGCTGGAGAGATGGCTCAGAGGGTAAAAGCACTGACTGCTCTTTCAAAAGACCCAGGTTCAATTCCCAGCACTCATATGGAAGATCACAACTGTCTATGACCCTAGTTCCAGGGGATGTGTATCTCCCTCTCCTGGCCTCTGAGGGTATCAAGCACACACACACACACACACACACACACACACCTACACACACACACACGGCACACAGACCACACATGCAGCCAAAACATCCATACACAAAGGCCCAAGTGTGGATACCTGCAATCCACTTAGAAGGGGAACAAAAGAATTACAGGAGGCATGGGGAGGGAGAAAACTGGGTGGGAGAGGGGAGGGGAGAGGAGAAAAAGAGGGGCAGGATCAGGTATGGGGAGAGACAGGAGGGACGCCCAGAGAGCCAGGTGAATGAATCAAAATACGCAGCAGTGGGGGCTAAGAGGCAGGGGAATCTCTAGAAAATCTCGGAGACCTGGGATGTGAGAGGCTCCCAGGACTCAATGGGAATGACATTAGCCAAAATGCCCAACAGTGGAAAGATGAAACCAGAAGAGACCACCTCCAGTAGATAGACATGGCCCCCAGTTGAGGCAGGGGGCTACCCACACATCATCATTTTTTTAACCTAGGGACAAAAATGGAGCAGAGACTGAAAGAAAGGACACCAGTGACTGGCCCAACTTGGGATCTATCCCATGCATGCATACCAAATCCTGACACTATTACTGAGGCCATATTTTTCATGCAGATAGGAGCCTAGCATGACTGTTCTCCAAGAGGCTCTACCAGTAACTGACTAAGACAAAGGCAGATACTTACAGACAAACATTGGATTGAGGTCTGGGACCAATTTGGAGGAGTTAGAGGAAAGACTGAAGGAGCTGAAGGGGATGGCAACCACATAGGAAGAACAGCACTGTCAACTAACCCAGACCCCTCAGAGTTTCTAGAGACTAAGACACAAACTAAGGAGCATACATGGGCTAGTCTGTGGCCCTAAGCACATGTGTAGCAGAGGATTGCCTTTATGGCCTCAGGGGGAGAGGATGTGCCTAATCCTGTGGAAACTTGATGCCCCAGGGAAAAGGAATGCTGGTGGGGATGAGGCGGGGATGAGTTGGCAGGTTGGGGAGCATCTTCTCAGAGGTGGGAGTAGGGGAGATGGGGTGAAGAACTCAGGGATGGTGGAGCAGGGAAGAGGGGCAACTTTTGAAATGTAAATAAATAAAATAATTTAATAAAGATTTTAAAGAGAAATTTATGATAACTTTTGAAATCAAATAGTTATTTTCAAAATTAAAAAAAGAAACAATTAGAATTTAAGTTTTCTGCAGTCAAAAGCTTATAAATTCAAAGGTAGCATCATCATTCATACAAAACTTACTGTCTTAAATTCAAGTCTTTGGGTCATCTGACTAATTTATAGAAAAGTAAAATAAATCTTCTAAAATGCTATGAGTAAACATCGTGTGTCCAAGAATTTAAAAGTTGAATATCCAAGTATCATTTCTGATGCCTATAAGCAAGTTCAATAAGCAGCATGAGTTACACTTTCATAGAGGTGATTTGTACCCTTTTCCCAAACAATATTAACATCTAAGAACAATGTATTAAATACTCACTTGTAATACTGAAAGTCCAGTAGGTCAGAAAGCACTTCTCTATTTTGTGATTTTAAAACTCTAAAAAACCAACAACAAAGATAATTGTCCCACAAAGATACCAGGACAGCAGCATAAAACACTAAACAGCTACATAAACTGACAGGGAGAAGTGTTTACATGATCTATGACTCAGGGAACTGTCACTTCCATGACACTCAGGTCAGTAGAGTTTAATGAAGGAGGTAAAATTTCTAGCTCTTTCAAGATGACACCAGAGAAATGGTTTGGCAGACAAAAGAAAAAGAATTCTCTATGCATGACACAAATAGAAGCAATCAGAAAATAAATATTCTGCACACAGAGAAGTCAGAATAGATGTTCCCCATGAAATACCAAGTCATAAACCCAGGCTTGGCCACACATACCTGTAACCCAGCACTTGGGGAATGAGGTATGAAGACCACAAGTTTGAGGAAAGCCTAGGCTATGTAACTGAACTCTATCTTTAAAAGAGAAGCAATGCTACTTACTCAAGCATGAACTAGACTTTATCAATGGCTATACCACTAAACAAAATAGCATCTTCTCCCACAGCAATCATTGACTGTCAGTATCCCCATGGGAAAGATGGGGCCTGGTGAACTCCCTCATCCAGAATGAAATGTTGACAATCTCTCACCAAGACAAACAAACACCAAAGAAAGTAGGAGGTGGCCTTCTTGGAAAGAGGAGGGTTTCAGAGGTTTCAGCAGGAGAAGGGGGGTGAGGGTGGGAGAAGATAATGAGGGGATGAAAATAACTAAAAGTCATTATATACCTGAAATTTTAAAAACAAAAAAACAAATAGGGCCATGAATGGCCTAAAAGAAATGGGGAAAGTGGCCATGGAACATCTCAAGCAGGATTATAGTTCAGGCAAAAGAAATCAGTTTGTTTCAACTACATTTTTGTGGTTATAGTTCTATGGGATAGCATAAAAGACCCACTACTAATTAAATACTTTATTCCTCCAAGGGACTGTAAAATACTTCTTACTCATATAAAATTATACCTAGAAATCAGCTCACCAAAGAAATCACACAGAAAGCCAAGTATGTAGCTACTGTACATTGGCATTTCATAGCACCAAGAAACAAAACACTAGACCTTGTACTATTTCATTTAGCTTTCTGATGCCAGAGTCTAACTTACTGAAATTTCAATTTGGTTGCAACAGCAGTTCTTTTTTTTTTTTTTTTTAGATTTATTCCTAGATATTTTATTTTTTTCTTTTTTTCCCCCTCTTTTATTGGATATTATATTTATATTTCAAATTTTATCCCCTTACCACATTCCCCCTACCTCCCTGGAACCCCTTATCCCATCCCCCCTCCTCCTGCTTCTATGAGGGTGTTTACCCACCTACCCCCCAATCCCCCTCCCCACCCTCAGATTACCCCACACACACACTCAGTGCTCAGCCTTCAAGGTGCCATTGACCTCATCTCCCACCTATGCCCAACAAGGCCATCCTCCCCTACATGTACAGCTGGAGTCATGTGGCTCTCCATATGTGCTCCTAGGCTAGTGGCTTAGACCCTGGGGGGCTCTGGCTGGTTGGTATTGTTGCTCTTTTACGGCTACCAACCCTTTAGGCTCCTTCAGTTTACTCTCTAACTTCTCCATTGGGAACCTTTGATCAGATTAATGGTTAGCTGTGAGTATCTGCCTCTGGGGGACCCCTAATGAGACAGCCTTATCAGGCTGCGCAACAGCAGTTCTGACCTTCAAAAACAATGTAGAACACTGGAAGGTTAGAGTTAGCAAGACCTGAAGTTCTAAACATCTGCAGACCCTAACAACAGTTTATATTTGGATTACTATTCTCCCTAGGGGTGAGGATGGAGCACTAAAAAAAAAAAAAATAAGTAAAAGATAGCAAGAAAGCTTGATTCCCCGAAGAAAGTGCATATCCTTAAGATTACATAATACTGCCAGAAGTAACTCAGCTACAGCAGAAAAATTTCAAACACATTCCAACATGCCTCTAATTAAGATAGTTTTGGGAGGTTCCAGAATTATAGCTATCAAACATGAAACCTAAAGAATTTACCAAGATTAAAAAGATTACCAGCTTTAACTCAAGGATAAGTGTACTGGAAGAAATAGGTTACTTGGACTATTCCAACAATAACACCTTTTTTTGGCCTTCTTGTAACTGCTGTTATTTTAGGTACAATAAGTAATAATAAACACCTGAATTAAAACATGTTATATACTGTGAAAAATATATTATACATACTTAGAAGATTCAAACTAAATGTCTGGTAACTTCATTTTTGTAAAGGAATGTAGATGTACTACAACCATACACTTACTTAAAATATGTCAAGAAATACAGGTAAGACATAATGAAGTGTCTAACAAGCAAAAACTTTTGCAGCATGTAGAAGCAAGCTGGGTACCCACACAAGGTATGTATTTTGAAATATTTATGGATGGTTAACCAGAAAGGCTAATTTAACACCTACACATCAATTCCATGGAGACTGGGCTGTAAAAAATTTGCATTTACTACTCAGTAAGAAAATCATCACCAGCACTGTATTAAGAGTGTCAGTTGTAATTAGATGAAATTTCATAATTTAAAAGATATGCAATCTTCTTCCCTGAGAACCTTAATTTATATAACCTAACTGGAAGGCTCTCAAAAATTAAATTATGACTATACAATCACAGAGAAGTAACAACAGGTATCCAAAGAAACAACAGTAAAAGTTTTCTACCATCTTGGATTTTAAAAATGTATGATCACAGTTAGAATGCTTTCTCTCATAAGGAATTGTGCTGCTTAGCTTAATGTATATCATCTTGCTTAATCTTTGTAAAAAAAAGTCTGAAGCTGGTCTGCTTGATAGCACCAGTGTTACTTCTACTTTACAGGTGACAAACTAAGCTCAGAGGTTAACAACCCCAAACCACACACCTACAATGACTGGTACGGGTGAGATCCAAATGCAAGACTTCCTGACACTCGTGTTCATCTACATAACTCAGTGAATTAATGACAAAGAACTATCCAATGATAACTACAAGACTGGTATTTATCTACAAAACACCTAAAATGTTCAAATGACCTGAGCCTTAGAAAGAGATAATAAAAAGGAATTCCAAACTGCAATCAGTAATAATGTTAGACAGAAAAACAAAAATGATTCAGTTCTTGTATTATTTCCATATGGCCTCTGTTAACAAAATCCAGGACAGGAAAAGGTACAAGAAGTATTCATAGAAGGAAATAAAATAAATAAAATGAAATAAATTCCAGGATACAGAAAAGACCTTGGGCTAAGATTTTCAAACTACTGTCTAGACAGTAATGTGAATAATGAGACAGGGGCAGCAGTCTGGAAAGAGGTACACATACTCCTGCTTCCTAAAACTCTATGTCTTCAAGCTGTTGAATGTAACCATGATTGTAGGTATGCCCTATAGAACTTTTTTAGATCTACTCTGAATAAGAGGATGTTTTTCTCTGTTCATTTCTGCAAAACACAGAGAAAACAAAATAACTTTGAAGGGTAATAAGAGGCTGAGCTGAATTGGGAATAGAAAAAGTAATAAGAGGTCTTACAATCACTTACACACAGAAAAAAAGAATGCTCTTACCTGGTGGGCCCAGTTGTTTTAATGGCTGTTGGTTCTGTGAGACAATGTCTTATGGATTATATACCAGGCCAATCTCATACTTGTAATATTTCTGCCTCAACCTCCCAAATTCTGGGATTATAAATAGGCCTGCTGTTCCTGAATCCCTGGTTCAGAGGTCAGTATAGAAAGACCTCATTCCTCTCCTAAATGAAACAATACTCCTCTGACAACATGAGATGCACATAATATCTCTAGTACTAGCACATAACAGCTAGAGGTAAGTAGCTAAGGAGATAAGTTTTCTCATTCTGAGACTTTCTTTGTATACCTAAGATATTGGGGCTTGCATATTCTACTGGGAATTACTTGACAAAACTTTAAAACAGCTAACATAGAAATGTTGCAGCATTAACTATAAATTCTCCTGAAATTAATGGAAAGAATAAACATCTTTGTAAAGATATTAATATCATAAAGAAGTCCAAAACCTAATACAGTCAATATAAATAAAAATACAATGATGGATTTTTAAAAGATTATTGGAGGACTCAATACTACAACAGAAATTATCAAGAACAGAATTAGTAAACTTTTGGACAAAGTACAAAAGTTACCCAATCTCAGATACCTGAGAAGAAATAAAGTATTCAATATCCATATATCTGGAGTTTCAAGATGAGAGGGGAAAGCATAAGGTGCTAAAGGCATATTCAAAGAAACAATACTTGAAAGCTTTCAAAGTTTGGTACAAGACATGCATCTAGGAAGCTGAGTGAATTCCAAACAGTATAAATTTAAAAACACCCTTGCCAGAACACATTATAATTAAAATTCTCAAATCCTAAGACAAACAATTGTAAAAAGAAAACAAAAAGAAATGTGTATTGACCTATATGTGAACATGAATTCAAAAGGCTAAGTACTTTTGCTCTGAGTGAAGTCCAATGGCAAAGTGATAACAATAGTTTCAAGTTGTGAAAGCAAACAACTGTCAAACATGGATTCTGTATCTGGTATATCTCCTTTAGGAGTGTAGGGGAAGTAAAACATTTTCAGATGAACAGAAACTAAAAGAATTTATTACTAGAAGAACCAGCCTTAAAAAATATCCAAGGGAACTTCTTGAAACATAAGAGAAACCAAAAAGAAGACTCTAAAAGTCCCAGAAATAGAGAAGAAAAAAACTAAGCAAAAATATATATCCATGGAAACAAAATTATAACACTATCTAATACTCAAGACAAAAATATTTCAAAATGGCTCAGCATGTAAGAAAAATTTCCAACAAGCTTGATAACATTTTTCTCCTTGGGACCTATATGGTAGAAGGAGAGAACTTACTTCCACAAGATGTCTTCTAACTCCACATAGATACTGGGGTATACAAATGCATGCGTGTGTGTGTGTGTGTGTGTGTGTGTGCAGACACATACTCTAAATAAAAATAAATTTTAAATAAAAAAATGAAAAACATATACTATTTTATAATTAGGTGCCCAAATTTATCAATACATTAGTATTCTTATATGTATATGATGTATATGTATATATACACATATGAATATAATGTTTATATGTATATGTATACATATATATATGTATAATAGCCTATTAATAGCAACACAACTACTATATTATACACATATAATAGGTACAATAAGTACATATATGTGTGTATATGTATGTATATGCATACATACATGTGTATATTAAGTATTTTGTAGGTATTTATAAATATATGTGAATATATACACATATCTGTATGTATGTATATACTGATGTATACATATATATGATATATATGTATATGTATGTAAACACATACGTATGTGTGTATAAATATATAATATATATCACATATATTTATACTATATAGTATATATGTATACACAGATATACATATAATATAATCTATTGATTAAAAACAATATGTACACACACATATATACATACATATGTACATATGATACAGGATGATATAGTCAAAGACTCTATGAACAATGCTGAAAATGTTCAAGTAATCCACTAAAAGACACAAAAAAGAAAGAAACTATATCTAGAGAAAACAAGCAGATACATAAAAGCCTGGCATTGTGGCAGTGCCCTGCTTCCCATCTAAAGAGAGGCTAAGAAAGAAATACTGGGGGTTTAAGACCAGGCAGAACTAACTGATAAAATCTTAGGTCTGAGGACCTAAGATAACAAAGGATGATGATGACAGCAATAAAAACAATAATAAATAGCACACTTGAGCACAACTATATGTCAATAATTTCCATAAGTGTGAATTGTATAAATGTGCCTATTAAAAGACAGAGAATGGCAGAAATGTAAAAAAAAAGACCACATATGTTTTAGACTCATCAGTTTCTTTGTGTGTATTTTACAGTCTCACAATGTAGTATGTTCAACTGAACTTTTTGTGTAGCTCTAGCAGAGCTCAATCTTGTGACTCTTCTGCTTAGCTTTCAAGCTCTGTGAATAGAGTACACCCAGTTCAAATATATAAATAAAATAAAATTATAAAATAAGTTTCTTTACAAGAAACTTATTTTAAATTTAGTGAAATAAACAATTCAGAATAAAATAGTTGGGAAAGAATACTACATGAACATTTTGAGTGGCTAATTTTACAATATTTTTGTATTATTTTTAATTTTATTTTTGAGATTACAACATTTCTCCTTTCCCTTTCCTCCATCCAAATACTCTTATGTACACCTCTCCACTCTCCTCCCAATTCATGTCTTCTTTTTTCACTAATTGGTATTGCATGCATATATATGCACATATATATGCATACACATATATTCTTTAATGTAACCTTTTCAAACCACATAATGTTAATGTATGTATGTTTTTAGGGCTGACTGGCACTGATAGATAAGAATATACCAACTGGTTGTCCAGTTCATGAACATTTTAATTGGAAAATGACTATGTTGATATAAGATAAAATGAACTTCAGACCACTTACAACATAATAAAAGACAAATGCCCTAATTGTATGTGTAGCAAACAACAGAGTTCAAATATATAAAAAACAAAGACTGATAGAATTAAATGTAGGATTACACATATACAAAATTACATTTTGGAGGTTCACACATCCCAGTCTTCAAATGGAACCCAGTTCCTAAATACATTGTCCCAGAGCAATCTGAGGAACCCCATCCATACCATTCTCAACCTCCATGAACAACTGTGTCCACATCAGACAATCAATCAAAGACATCTAGATGCCCAGGTCTCATAACACAAAATAATAGTAATAATAATAATAATAATAATAATAATAATAATAATAACAATAATAATAATAATAACATGAAAGATCAAAACTGCATGTCTCTCCCCAGATCCAGTGTAGCTAAAAAATTTTTTCCAATCATTACTACCTTCATAAACCCTAACACACAGATCTTGAACAATCAATCATAAATATCATCAAAGAATCAGGAAGTTTAAATAAGACAAAAACCAAACATCTTAACAAACTTAAAGAGAAAAAATGCCCAAGTGATACTCAAGAAAACACAAATATAAGGCTGAATGAAAAAGCAAAGGCAGTCCAGGATTTGAAAAACGAGCTCAATGAACAGAAACATTTAAATCACCCTGAAATGAAAATGGACTTGAAAAACTCAACAGGCTAATTAGGAAACTCAGAGGAAAGCATTACAAGTAGAATAAATAAATCAAGTAAAAATCAATATCAGGTCTTGACAATAAAATAGAGGACCTAGACAAAATAAGATGTACAGCACTTCTGTTAAGAAACACACCTAGCCATTAAAGATAGCTATTACTCCAGTATAAAAAAAAGTAAAACAAAAGATATTCCAAGAAAATGGAACTAAGATTAAAGTAAGTATTGCTGTTCTGATGTAAAACAAAACAAACTTCAAACCAGAATTATTCAACAGAAATAAAGAAGGTCTCTTCATATGGACAATCTATACATAAGATATTACAATTTAAGCCTATATACACTGAACATAGATATAGCCTATTTCATGAAACAAATATCAAAGCAGTAATAGTGGGTAAGGATATTATCCTGCTCTTACCAAGAGACAGGCCATCCCAACAAAAAGTAAACAGAGAAACGTCAAGAGTTAATAGTTATTTACAGAACATTCTTTTCAAATTCTGAAATATACATTCTTTTCAGCATCCCATCCACTTTGTTCTGAAGTAGATCAAATGTTAGTACACACGGCAAGTGTCCACAAACAGTAAAATTGAAATAACTTTGGGTATCCTATCTACTACAGTGGAATAAAGCTAAAAAGCAACAGCAAATGAAACATCAGAAATATACACAAATTTGTACAGAACTGACAACACATGACAAAATAATGACTAGGTCACTGAAGAAATCAAACAGGAGATCAGAATTTTCTAGAAGTGAATTATAATGAAAATACAATAGAGTGAAACTAATGGCATACAATGAAAGCAGTCCTAAAAGGAAAGTTCCCAGCTATAAGTATCTATACTTTAAAAACCACAGAGACCTTGAACAGATGCTGTATCTAAAGTACTTAGAAGAATATGAATAAACAAAACTCAAAATAAGTAGGTAGAAATAAATAATAGAAATGAGAATAAAGAAGAACTCAAATGAATGACACAAAATGTCTATATACACTTCAATAAGATAAACAAGATAGACAAAGACAAACTAAGAGGGGAAGAGAGAAATCAAAAACCTAAATTAATCATTAATCAATTTAGAGACAAGTGAGAAATTACAATAGATGTCATTGAAATTCAGAAAATCAAAAGCATATATCTTAAACTTGTATTTCTTGAAAATCTAAAGGAAATGGGTGGATTTCTAGATGCATATGACCTACCAAAGTTAAGTCAAATGACTTAAATAATTTTAGTAGATCTTTAAAAAGCAACATGACTGAAATAGTAATTTAAAAAGATCTTCCAAATACCAAAATGCAGGCCCAGATAAATCAACTGCTTATTCTATCTAACTCTAAGAAGAACTAGCATTAATACTCCTCAAATTAATCCATAAAATAAAGGAGAAAGAAACAGCACAAAACTCTTTCAACAAAGCCAGAATTATTTTGTTACCAAAACCAGATAAAGACACAACCAAAAAAGGTAAAAGCTAATTTTCCTTAAGGAACATAGATGAAAAAGGTTCTCAATAAAATACTTGCAAACCAAATTCAAGATTACATCAAGAGAAAATCATTCAGCATGATCAAGTTGGCTTCATTCCAGAGATGCAGGGATGGTTCAACATCTGCAAATAAATAAATATAATACATCACATAAATGGTCTTAAGGCCAGAAATCACAGGATCATCTCAATAGGTACAGAAAAGGCCTTTGGCAAAAATCCAACATCTCTTTATGATAAAAAGCCCTAAGAATTCAAGAAATAGAGGCGATATAATAAGTGCCATTACAGAAAATTTATAGCCATATTATGCTAAATGGAGAAAAATTCAAAGGCAATTATACTAAGATCAGGATGAATACAAAGGTGTAGATTCTCTCCATTCCTGTTCAGTATAGTGCTAGAAGTCTACATAACAGAGGAAAAAATAAAGGGTATTCTAACAAGAAGGAAAGAAGTCAAATATCCTTATTTATAGATGACTGTATACATAAGAGAACCTAAACACTAGACCAGAAAATTTTTAGAGCTGACATTTCCTGAAAAGTGGAAGGATACAAAATTAACATACAAATTTCAGGAGAAATGCACACACACACACACACACACACACCACCCAGCCAAGATACTACAAGTCCTTCTCCAGGGCCTAATCTAGAAATTATGCCTGATATTCCCCTTTATGCACACTCCCCAAAACCCAGATCTATATCTACCCACACTGCAGGCTTGAACTAGGAAGCATATCCTACACACCTGTCTCCTGTGCCTACATAACTTCATTCCCTCTAAGCCATTACAAACCTACTCAGACATCCTCTCCTCAGGACCAAACTGCTTTCTTCATATCAGATACAAAACTAGCAAAAAAAAGTACAAATGCCCAGACCTCATCACAAAAATAGAAACAACATGAATGATCAAGCCTATATCTCTTCTCCAATATCTACAATCCAGAAAAATTGATTGCCAATGAGAATTACCTAGATGAATCCTGGAATGTGGAAGTTAAAAGAATAATGTTAAACTGCATCAAAAAATTCTATTCAATTTAAGCAGATATATACCAAACTCTGGGGCACCTAAATTTCATTAAAAGAGAAAGATTGTATTTAAAGACACAAATTAGCATCAATCCATTAATAATAGTCCATGATTTCAACATCCATTTATCCAATAGGTCATCTGAAGAAAAAATAAACACTGAAACTTCAGAAATAAATGGCATCATATAGCAAATGAACTTAACAGATATCTACCAAATAGTGCACTCCAACACCAAAAAAAATGCACATACTACTCAGTAGCACATAGAAGCTTCTCTAAAACAGACCACATCTTGTAATACAAAACATACTTTTATGAATTAAAAAATATCGAAATAATTCCTTGGATCTCTGAACAAACACTGCACAATAAAATATAAAATTGATAACAAAAAATCTTCAGTAAATACACAAACTCATGAAGCTTAAACAATTCATTCTGAATAGGGAATCAATAAAGAAGAAAAGAGTAAAAAAAAAAAGTCCTGGAATAAAGTGAAGATGAAAACACAACAGAAGCAAACCTGTTGAACACACACTGAAAGGAGACCTAAAAGGTGCACTTGTAGGTCTAAGTGCCCACATTGAAAAGTCAGAAGGAGCACAAAAACAGCTTAATGATACAATTCAAAAACATAGAAAACAAAGAACACAATATCCAAACCCACTCATCTGCAAAAAATAATAAAAGTTGGAGAAGAAATCAACAAAATAGAAGCAAAGAAAACAATAAAAAGAACCAAGGGATCTAAGAGCTGCTTCTTTGAGAAGATAAAGCAGATTGACACAACCTTGGCCCAACTAAGAGAAAAAAGAAAACTAAAAAGGAAAGAGAAGACCCAAACTAACAGAATCAAAGTAAACAAAAAAGCATTACGATAGACACCAAAGAAATTCGAAATATTGTAAGGGAATATTATTTTAAAAACTCTACTCATTCAGTAAGAAATGGATAAATTTCTAGATTCAGCCAAACTATCAAAATTAAATCAAGAATAATTCAACAACCTAAGCAGACCCATAATAAATGTGAAAATTGAAATGAAAATTAAAAAATCCTCCAATTAAAGAAAAGCCAGGTCCAGGTCCAGATGAACTCAGAGCAGAATTCTTCCAAAACAAAAAAGATTTGCAGCCAATACTTCTTAAACTGTTTTTTAAAATAGAAACAAAAGAAGCACTCCTAAATCCCTTCTATGAAGCTAGTCACTCTAATAAAAAAAAAAAAAAACAAGTAAAAACACAACAAAAAATGAAAATTAGAGGCCAAGCTCTCTGATGAACATAGATTTTAAAGGGCTTAACAAAATACTCAAAAAAAGCATGCATCAACACCAATTATCCACCATGGCCAAGTTGGCTTTACCCATGAAAATACAGGGATGCTTTAACAAATGCAAGTCAATATATGTAGATAAACCACATTAATGGACACAAA
Source organism: Arvicanthis niloticus (assembly GCF_011762505.2). Lineage (NCBI taxonomy): Eukaryota > Metazoa > Chordata > Mammalia > Rodentia > Muridae > Arvicanthis > Arvicanthis niloticus. The sequence goes on along the minus strand of NC_047679.1, from coordinate 53,737,240 downwards.
GAAAAATCATATGATAATCTCAGTAAAAGGCAGAAAAAAATGGCCTTGACAAAATCTATCATGCCTTCATGATAAAAGTCCTAGGATTAAAAAAAAAAAAGCTATATAGAGAGAAGCCCACAGACAACATCACCCTAAATGGACAAAAGCTTAAAGCAATGTTACTGAAGTCAGGAACTAGCAAGGGTTGTCCAATATCCCCACTCCCACTCCTTTTCAGTACTATGCTTGAAGCACCAGCTGGAGCAGTAAGACAGAGAAGGAAACTAAAGGGATGCAAATAAGGAAAGAAGTCAATCTCTTTTTGCAGATGACATCATAGGTAAGAGATTTCCAAAATGCTATCAGAACCAAAATGCTATCTTTCTGATAGCATTTTATCCCTCTAGAAATTATTTTAAAAAATCAGCAGTGGGGTGTGATACAGAATCAACTGGGCAGATAAATAGCTTCTTATACACCAGCAACCAACATACAGAGATCATGGAATCATCCATTCACAATAGCCTAAAAGAAAAGAAAATATCTAGGAATAAACATAACCAAGGAAGTGAAGGACATCTACAATGAAACTTCAAACCTCTGAAGAAATATTTAAAAAAAACTAGAAAATTGAAATACATCCCCTTCTCATGATGATTGGTAGAGTTAATATTGTTAAAATAGCCATTTTATTAGTTACAAATACTTTTTGTACTTTGTAAAATATTTTTTTGCAAAATATTTTTACATTTTACAAAATGTATTCACAAAAATTATTTTATAAAAATTGTTACAAAAACTATTTACATATATTATCAATCAAAATACCCATCTCATCACAAAATAGAAAAGAAACGTGTCATAAATTCATATAGAACCACAAAATACCCCAGATAGTCAAAATAACATTGACAAATGAGAACACTTCTAGGACTACAATTCCAAATTTTAAAATATATTAAGGAGTCATATTAATAAAAATAATATAGTATTAGCACAAAACAGACATGTAGACCAATTAACGAAATCAAAGACCAAAACATGATTACATATAACTTTAGCCATTTAATATTTGACAGATGTCTAAAACATATACCAGACAAAGAAAACATCTTTAACAAATAATGCTGAAAAACTGGATGTCTGCCTGCAGAAGAATGAAATTATACACATATTTATCATCTCACACAAAAACTCCAAATGGGTCAGCAACCTAACTGTGAAACACTGAAACTGCTAGAAGAAAACAAAGACAGTGCCTATGCAATAGAGGTGTAACAAAGGACCTTTTTGAATAAGACTCCATTTACTAGAGAATTAAGGCCAACAATTGGCACGTATGACTTCATAAAACTAAAAAGCTTCCACAAAGCCAAGGAAACAATAGTGTGAAGAGGAAGCGCACTGAATGGGACAGAATTTTTGCCAGCTTTACATCTGACAAAGGATTAATATCCAGAATATATGAAGAACTCAAATAACCAAACTCCTTCAAAACATGGGCCTAAGAAAGGAGCAGAGATTTTTCAAAAAAAAAAAAATAATAATAACGAAAAAAAGTCTAAGAAATATCTCAAAAATTGTTCATAGTCCCTAGAAGTTAGGGAAATGCAAATCAGAAATCGATATCTCATCTTACCCAAGTTGCCAAGAATGGTGAAGTTCAACAGAACAACCAACAGTAAATGTTGCGGGATACAGGGAAAGAGGAATGACCATTCACTATTGCCGTGACTGCAAACTGCTACAGCCGCTCTGAAAAGTGGTGTGGAGAATTCTAAAAAAGCAAAAAATAAATCTACCACAAAACACAGTTATACCACTCTCCAGTATTTATACAAAGTACTGGGCATCCTATTCTACAGATGCCTTCTCTGTCATGTTCATTGATGCTACTTTCACAATAGCAAGAGTGGAAACTAACTAAATATCCTTCGATCAGCAACTGTATAAGAAGGTGTCTCTAATTAGAAAAGGGGAAGGAGATGAATACAGAAGAATAAGACATAAGGACCAGTGATGATTGTGTGTGTGTGTGTGTAAAATTATACTGACTGATCAGGTTGTACTTACGTATTTAAGAATAAATGTACATATACATATATACACACATATATATGTATGTATGTGTGTATGTAAGAATGTACGTATGTATGTATGTATGTATGTATGTACCAGTAACAACAACTAATGCAAAAGGAGGACATAAATTTGAAAATTAGGATACACAGGAAGGTTGGGAAGGAAGAAAGAGAAGGGGGAAATGGTGTAATATATATTACAATCTTTTTAGAAAACAGAACAATTTTTAAAATGAGAGACAAAACAGTGTGAGTAAGCTATGGTGAGCAAGCTAGTAAGCAGTATTCTTCCATGGCCTCTGTTTCAGTTCTCGCCTTGAATTCCTGCCTATTTCCTTTAGTAATGGAATGTGGCCTGAGAGTTGTAAGCTGAAATAAACTTCACTTGCTATTGGCCATTGTGTTTTATCACAGTGGGTATCAGTTTTTGTAATTGCATATTAAATCTATATCTCAAAAGCAACTTTGATTAACAAATTTGAAGACAATTTAAAAATAAAACAGATAAGCTATATGTGGTGGTACACATTTATAATCCCAGCACACAGGAAGCTGAGGCAGGAAAATTACCCTGAGTCCCAATTTGGATTGTATAGCTAGTTATAGGAAATTGTCAAAGACATAAAGAGAGCCTGTGCATGTGTGAGAGATGGTGGGGAAGAGGCTTCATGGCTAATATGATTTTATTAACAAGTCCCAGGTTGGGGAAATGGATCAATGGATAAAGCAATTGCTACATGAGTGTGAGGACTTAGAGATTAGATGCTCAGAATCCACATAAAGCTAGACTACATAGCATACATTTGTAATCTAATGTACTTCTATAGTGCAAAGGGAGGTACAGGAAGAATCTCCAGAAGCATGTGAGCCAACTAGCCTGGTCTATGTAGTGGCAAAAAAGGAAGGAAGGAAGGAAGAAAGGAAGGAAGGAAGGAAGGAAGGAAGGAAGGAAGGAAGGAAGGAAGGAAGGGGAGAAAGGGAGACAGAAAGGGAGAGAGAGGAAGGAGGAAGAGGGAGAGAGAAAGAGGGAGGGAGAGAGTGAAAGGGGAAGGGAGAGGGAGGAGAGGGAGGGAAAGAGATAAGGGAGGGATGGAGAGAGAGAAACTCAAGGGAATGGAAGGGGAGGAGACTGGAAGGGAAATGAAGGAAAGGGAAGCAGGAAGGAAAAGGAAGGGAAGGGGAGGGGACAGAAAAGAAAGGAAGGGGATGGGAGGGGATAGAAAGGGAAGAGAGAGTAGAGGGGAGAAAAGAAGGGAAGAGGAGGAAAGGAAAGGGGAGGGAACCTTACTTAAAGTGTTAAACATGATGAAATCTGAAGACCAACACCAAGGCTATCTGCTGGCATCCACGCCAGAGCTATACTTTGTGTATGCTAGTGAATGTGTGTGCATACATGTACACATGTATACACACAGACACACACACACACACACAGAGTTTTCTCAAAGAAACATACATTGGCTTGAGGATGTACTTAAGTGGTAGCATTTCCTTAACATATATAAAATCCTAGACAAATTTTTTCTCCCTCTGTTCTTCTTTCTTTCTGTCTTTGTCATACATTATCAAGTAAAAATTATAATTGTTTTTATTTCTTGATTTTAGGAATCTATTTGATGGGTTTTCATGACATACTTTCAGAAAGAGTAAAAATTAACTTGTTCCACTGAAGCAGAGAAAAGTGGTATTTCAAAAAGCATATTCCAAATACTGATTTACAGATTAAATGTGATCACACTGATTTCCAGACAAAAAGGCCTCACCCTTTTTGAGATTTCTATTAATGACTTATACAGAAAACAAAAAGCATGTTGACTGAACCCACAGATAGCCTAAAGGAAAAAAGGGTAGCAACTTATATCAATCATCTTTCTCTTCCTGTGACAAACTACCTGAGAGAAACAATTTAAAAGAAAAATTAATTTTGTCTCATAACTTCAGAAATATTAGCTTGCTCTTGCTTATCCTACTGTTTGTGGGACTAAAATGGTGCAGAATATTATGGTCAGAAATACATAGTAGAATAAATCTCCTCACCTCATGACAGCAGGGAGTGGGAGCCACTGGTCTAAAAATCTATTCAAGAACACTCTGTTAAAAATTTCATTTATTTCCACTAGGCTTCACCACCCAAAAGTCATATCACTTCCCAATAGTTCCTGAGACCAATCCTTCAAGATATGGGCATTTGAAGAATGGTTAAGGTCCAAATTACAACATTAACATTAGGTTTAGTGGATTCAAAGATTAGCATACTACATTGGCTGTATGTAACACAACACACTAAAATCTAGAATACAAATGAAAACCCTTCATAAAGGTCAAAATACAAATGAGTAGATATAGCAGCATACTTATTAAAAATTATGACTTAGTCTCCCAGCCGATCTGCTCCCCTCTAGAAACTGAGTTCGGAGGCACCCTAGGGAGAGCACGGATCGCAGAGCAGAAGAATACATAGCCTTGGTGTATCTACTCATCAAGCATACTGAGCAGACCTGCCCAAACCTCCAATGTCCTGGAATTCCATCTGGATTCAATGAAGACACAGTGTCAGAGGCTTATCAACTTACTCTTCCCCCCACCCCTCTTCTAATATCTCAACGCCCTTAATCAGCTTGAAGAAGTTAAAGAAGTGTCAGTGCCCCTATTCCCTGGGCTTGGGGACTAATGTGGTTAATAATGGTCTGTCTTTCTAGGGAAAAGTAGTGGTTTTGTTGGAACAGGGAGGATTAGCTAGGACTTATTGCATAGCCATAACCTATTGGTAGAAATCTGTATAATTATTATCAAGATGAAGTTATAATTTCTTAAATGGTACAAAATTTACTTTGATTTCAAATTTAAGGTTTTCATTGGTACGAGCTTCTTATTAATATAAAAGTGAGATGAATATTGATACTCTCATGGACATTATGCCTATAAAACACATTTAGGAATACAAGGCTTAGACCCAGTCCTTCTTTAACTTTTTTAACTGATTTGGGACAGTTAACCTATGAGTTAAGGGACTATAGCAAATTAATGGCTTTGAGTTTATTGTTAGAAGGTTTCCCATATTTTATTTAGAAATAGCTGAGAGGAGTGAACAGACAACAGTCCAGGTTACCCTACATGGATAGTTGGTTTTCAAAACATCAGAAGTCCATAGAATTGATGCTACAAATATTTATATATTAATGTCCATTCTGATTAGAGACCTATCTGCTCCTGACAGCTTCCTGTCGTGGATTCTAAGAAGAAATTGAGCATCCTTGGAGTTACGCCAGTTGTGTGGTGACAGCCACTAGGCAAGAATCTACAGACAAATTACTGTCCAGAAAAGGACACACATGCAGAATAGTCGACTGATTATATCTGCCTAGACAGAGTAATCAACCCTTAATAATCCTGCATCACTAAGGTCTGTCAGATGACTCTGGGCCAGAAGGCTGAAGATTTGATGCTCCAACGTTTGGTAGTATAGGGGCTTTTCAGGTGTTCAGCGGTATCTATAAATTGGCTAAGTTTTAGAAGATATGTTTAGTGCTTCCCATAACTTCAGTTAACTCAGTCATTCTGGATTTCTGACGGGGTTGAAGACCTATAGTCTCATAGCCAGTCCTGGCTATTTACTTTGAGAGAAAAGATCTGAGTAGATAGTTTTCAGCTGACATTCATTCTAAAGCCAAAATAATATGACTTAATATAACTATAAATCACCATGATATAAGATTTAATTTCCTATCACAGCTTCTATTACAGCATTCCCCCAAAACACCAAACACATTCTAAACTCAGGACCTTTACACAACTTTTCTCCTTGTAGCTGTATCTCTTAACAATCTACATGGCTTTACTCATTTCCTACAGATCCCATTTTTATCAGAGTCCTTTCTAACCACTTAAATGAGATAGCAACACAGCAACCACTCCTCATTTCTGTTCCCTCCATCTCTTTTATTTACTTCCACCTGACAAATTCTAGATGTATGGCATAGGAATCTGTTGTTGGTTTCTTCCCACCCCATCCTTCTACACCTCAGTTCCTATCTCAGGTATCATCAGAATGATAGTATGGAGCAAAAACTTTCTGTTCTTTTTAGGCAAAGGCAAATACAAGTTGATTGTGCTTATATGTATATGCATAATATAATATAATAATATAATATAATGCAGGAGCCTTGTTAAAGAATAGTATACAAAATTAGTTACATTGTTTTGAGAATTTAAGTTTCATTAGCTTACTAGTGTATCTATTTCTAATAATTCTTATAGCTTCAATACCTGATACATCATACATGATAGAAAGTAAATAGATTCTTACTGATTAATTAAACAATAATGGACTAGCATTTAGAAGCAATTATCACCTAAAACTATGATAAGCACATATAAATCCAAGTAAAATATGTGATCATCAGGACAAGTCAAACCACACTTAGAATAGTTCTTCATTTTAACAACAAAATTGGAAACAAATAGCTTTTCTGATTCCCAAAAAACTATGTATCATATATATCCTAATGTACATAGGATGCTGCCACATCCTAATTATCTTGTTTTGCATTGCTCTTTTCTTGCTTATAGCTAATACTTGAAGCCATCTATCCTTAACTGCTGTATATCTAAATGCTGGCAGTGCTTCATACCATAAGACATTTAATAAATATTTGTTTAATGAAAAGTAAATCAGAGAGTATCCTGTAAATTAAACAAGAGTATCCTCAACAGTGAAGGGGTTGAATACTATGTTGTTCTCAATTCAAACACCTTTTTACATACCAGACACATTCAAAAATACGAAGTGGCCCATGCCCTCAAGAAGCACACAGTTGAGAGAATGCATAACAATACAGATTGAAAGCAATAAAGGAACAGTAGAAAGAACATGCTTACACTTGAGTGTGTGGTTAGAGAAAATTGAGGGGAGTTTTAGTCATTGGCAGTCATATAAAGGACAATTTATGCCTGTAGAATTTAATAAGAAAAATCTTTATAACAACTAACTCAGCCTACAAATGACATGCACTATCTCTGGTGGGGTCAAGTTCTCCATTACTGACACATTTCAAGCTTAGGATGATGACAAGTTAAGATGATTCACAAAGACAGCAAGGACTTGAGGTGGATGACCTTTGTGTCTGTTCTAATTCAGAGATTCTCTGATGTTTTCAGTCTCTTCTTTAGAAAGAATGGAAATGAAAAATCAATCTTTTCAAATAAAAATTCTATGCTAAATATATTTGTCCAGCTTTGTTTTAAAGATCAATACTTAATAGAAATTATGTTCATCTATGTAGCACATTACACTTTAAGCTTATACTTCAAATTCTTTGTTTTATGTCATAAAACATCTCATGACAACATTCACAAGATAAATGCTTCTCTTGAAGCAACATCTGCATTACAGAAGAGCCAATGACAAGCATTGCCTTTCCACACCCTCCCCCACTAAAGTCAGCCATGTTAGATGCATGGCTTATAGTCTCTAATGTCTTCAGAAATCAATGTATTATATTTTCCCTTGTTCCCATTCTTATTAAGGATCATGGAACCTAAGGCTGATTTATTACTTAAAAAATAGTTACTGTTTTCCCAAAGCAAAGATGTTAACTTTGTTAATTTGTTAGATTTGTTCCTCCTACTCAATTATGTGCCTGATTACTTCTTTTGGTTTCATTGATGCTTTTAATCTAAGCCTCAAAGACAACACTCCACTCAGCACATAAATTCTGAAACGTTGTTCCATATTAGTGCTGCTCAAAAGACTGCGTGTGGGTGACAAAATGGGAAGAAAAAACAAGTTTACCTCTTTCCAAACAAAATGATTATTGAAGAAGGATGAGAGGGTGGGAAACAATAGAGGTGAGAGGACTGATAAGCCCAGCTCTGCTTCTCTGGCTGCTTAACCATCTAGACTGTAGACTAACAGCTCTTCTACACACATGCCCAAAACAGTCAAATCTCCAAAGGATGATGCTGGTGGGTTAAAGTGAAGTGTGGACCATATGGCATACAAGATTGGAAAACAATATAAACTATTTGTTATAGATAAATTATCATTTAATTCTTGAATCACTTAATTCTCGTCTTTGTAACCAAGTTGTTCCAGTGCATTTGAACACACCTTCTTGCCTATAACACCCTTTCAGTTCCCTACTGAAAATAAACTTGAAGATACAACTGCAACATGGAACACCTGATTGCTAATCCATTACATTGACATGCATTTTCTCATCTGATCTGTGGTAAGAGATCATGTGAAAGGTACTATAAAACCCATTTTCTAGAAGGGGAAACTAAAGGCAAAGAAAATTAAATAATCTGATCAATTTCAAACATTTAGTAAGTGGCAGAGCTCAGCTACTCTGGCATGTGTGCTTAACCACCATGTTTCCCTATGATTTCTCTGCTACTAATTAAGCACTGAGCTTTTTATTTGTTTTTTTTTTCCCCTAAGACAAGGTCTTGCTACTATATAGTCCCAGACTGGCTTTGAACTCAAGATCTTTCTGTCTCAGCTGCCCAAGTGCAGAATTAAAAGCAAGCACAAACATGCCCCACCACCATTAGAGATTATACATTCATATGTCTTGACTGCTATTTTACATTGACTTCTCACTGTCTTCTCTTTTTTCTAATTTTGATCCTCTCCAATACCGCTACTGTCCTTAATTAAGCCATTTTTCACTTATCTCGAAGTCATATCCTTCCGTCCTCATCCTCACACTTCTTAAAATAGTCATGGATACTTTTCTGCTTAAATTTTAAACTATTCATATAATTTTTCATTTTTTACATTTCCTAATTCAGCTCTTATGTAAAATATACTTACTTTGCTCTGTTCTTTCCTTTTTCTACTTGGTCCTTGTTCAAGTATTTGCTTAAATATAATTCTCACTGTACAATCAGAAAATATATAAATTCATAACTTTAAGAAAGTCAGTAAAATGATTGCAATGGATATTTAAGTGTTTTAAAAATTCAGGAACTATGGATGTAACCTAAGATTAAAAAATAGCTAGACACTGGCCTGAAATACATTATAATATAGTAGGGGACATAAAGCACAAAGGTAACCACAATTTACATAAATTAGTACATGAAGTCCTAAGAGTAATATAAAAAACTAACTAGAAATAGAAAAGATTAGAAAATCCCCCTAGAAGATGACTTGGAAGCTACAAAACACTCTGTATATTCTAATCCTTATCTCACATATAAGGAAATAGACAAACAGACAGGTGAACATTCTGCAGAACTGAGATTTGTGAAGTGCAAAACATTTGTAAATAACAATATATATGAATATTATTTATTTACATTTTGACCATTAATGTGACAAGATCATTTGGACATCATCTAAAGTCATAACTTAGCATGTTTCCCCTAGTCTTCAAGATTTTCCACTAAAAATATAGTTAAAGGCTAAGTAAGAACATTAAAGTAAAAATTGCTCCTGTCTTCATGCTGCATTCTTTCTCTAACAGTCTCTGGTGAGCTTGCCTGTCTCTTACACCCTCTTCACAGATATTTTCTCCCTTCCTCTGAGAATTAAGAAAAAGAGAGTAATGGTGAGGAAACAACATGCTCTTGATTTCCATATTAGGTCATTCTCATGTGAGTCAGAGGGTCAATACTAGTTATGCTTAGAAAATAAAGCCTTTCATCACCTAGGCTTCAGATAATGATTAGCTTTGCAATCTTATTTGATGTCAATGGCATAAAGCTAGTCTACCTAAAAGAATTGAATAACAAATGTGGAAAATGTTGGTGCTGATAATTTAACCGATCAATATAGCTAGAGGAATAAAATGTGTAGCATACAATTTTACCTGCCATCTCATTTTTTCCAATAAACCAGTGTCTAAGAAAATTGACTAATCATGACATCAGCAATCCATGCTAAAGAAAACAATTATTAAATCAGTGTTCAGAACTGTGATTTTAGATACACCTGTTGTCTAAAATGATGATGATAAGAAAGGGAAAGAGACACAGAGCAGGACAGTCTATAGCATCAACAGTCCATACTAACATTACTAGAGAAATCTCTTTAATAAGTGACTTAAAGAAAGTTGTATGAGTAATATATGAAGCATATGGGTGTTAGTTTTGCATACTGCAATTTAAATAAGAAAATAATCAGGACTGGGTTCCAAAATGACTTTCCAGAATGATTCAGCCTGAAAATAATTCATACTAGAAAGGAATAAAAAAAAACTCAGGGTGCTTGGTATGGGAGAAAAGTTGAGAGGAATAACAAAAAAAAATTAAATATTGAAAGCATTATTTGAAGAATGTAGAACAGTTATTCCAGAGGCTCCAAACAAGTAAAATTTCAGAAAGTCCTATAAAATCTTGTTCATCTGTCTTCAGTAGGATGGAATAGCTCATCTGTGTAACATGGAGTGAATAAATTAGACAATCTCTAAATACCTCCTATATAAACACTCCATGATTATGTTGTTAAAAAGTATCAGGGTGTTTTTTATTTGTTTGTGGGAGCAGTGAGATGGTTCAGTTGGCAAACATACATGCTACCAAGCCTGAGATACTGATTTCAACTGAGTTCAATATTTGGAACCCACACAGAAGAAGGAGAGAACTGACTGCTAAAAGCTATCCTCTGACTTCCACATGTGATTGTGGAATGCATGTGCTTACTCACATAAACAAACATATATAATAAAATTAATTCAATAAAAATGTTAAAGTATCAGAATTTTTAAATTTTCTATTATGTACTAACTGTACATGTGCTGTGTTACATATACAATGAACTATCACACAATTATACCTTGTATATCCCCATACCCTTTCCTCTTCTTTTTCACTACTACTTCCTTCCATTAGTCCCTTTTCTTTCCTACACACTTTTACTATCTTTAGCATATATGCATACATGATTTTGTGTGTCTATATATAATCAAGGAACAAACTGAGAGAAAGTATGCAATATTTGTCTTTTTAAAATTCTCTGAAGTGCTTACTAAGTACACTTATTTTTTATTGGATATTTTTATTTATTTGCAATACAGATGTCATCCCCTTTTCCCATTCCTCCCCCTAGAACCCCCTATCCCATCCCCCTCCTCCTATATGCTTTTATACCATTTTGATTACATGCATGTATTAAGGTCAGTTCTAGGTTGAGGGTCTAATAATACAATAGATGCAAATAGTCAAGGAACAAGCAAGACAATAAACACAAATAGTCAAAGAACAAGCAAGGCATTAAACCCAATTACATGAACACTCCCATGATCACTGTTTCTAAAAGCTTATCAGGATGACTAAAGATCTGAGCCTACTTCCCTGTCCTAGCCCAAGGTCATTTTCATGTCTGAAGCCTACTTCCTTGTTCTAGCCTAAAATTCCTGTTTGAAATTACTTCTTTGTTCTAGCCTAAGATTTAGATTCCTGCCTGAAATTACTTCTTTGTTCTAGCCTAAGATTTAGATTCCTGCCTGAAATTACTTCTGTGTTCTAGCCTAATGTCAGATTCCTGCCTGAAGCCTACTTCCTTGTTTTTGGCCAATGTCATAATCCTGGCAAGCAGCCCATTTCCTTGTCCTTGGCCCATGTCAGATTCTTGCCAAGCAGCCCCAAAGGCTCTCTGCCTCTCTGCGTTTCCCCATTTTTTATTTCATTAACAAGACTGAGCCTGTCTTAGGTCATTCTGACAAGAATGCCTTCCTTACCTGTCATGGAATATGCATCACTGCTTCTGCAATTGCTGTGACACAAGAAGTTAAGACAGCTACTTTTGTTAATCACTTAGCAAAAAATGTTACTAATGTGTTGAATATACAACAGGATTTAGATAGGCATTTGAAAGATAGGCATTTGAAAGAACAGATTGAGGCTCTTATCCTATTCAAATTATTGGAAGGAGGTTCAGAATTTAAGGGTAAGGAGCCATCTCAAGTGTCATGCCAAATACCATTGGATTCATGTTAGTTCTAAAATTTACAGTGGTAGTCATTATAATTAGGAAGAAGTTTAATGATACTTGCAGTATATTTGGCATAATTCTAACACCTCTCGGAATGTTTTAATAATACATATGGAGCTTATGAATTTCAAGAATGCTGCTCTGTTGAGCTGATGATGTGGTAGATACTGCAGATTAAATTACCCATGGCCTGAGGTCAGTATATCTATTTTGGTCAAGTTTCATGAATGGCATATATAGCTTGATCATGCTAGCCCCTTTTGTCCTGGGAATACTTTTATTCCTGCCCATCTTGTTAAAGCTTTTCTTTAACATCAACATGTTGGCAGCCAAAGTACATGGCTTGAAACTGAAAATGGACCCCCATGCAAAGTTATTAAATTAACAGGCTGGCAAGCCAAGGACGGGTAAGATTCTGCACAGAGCCTTACCAACCTAAGACATAAGTGCATTGCTTTTGATAATGCATATTCCATGATGACTAAGTACAATTAATAAGAAGATCTCTAGCTTTATCCATTTTCCCAAAACATGACTTTGTTGTTTATGGCTGAAAAAAGATTTCTATTGCATTTATATTCCACATTTTATTTACCCACTCCTCTATTGTTAGACATGTGGGTAGTTTAGTAACTTAGTTATAGTAAGCAGTAATACAATAAATGTTGATATTGAAATGATATGCTGGCTTGGTGTTCTGTGGATAAATCCCAGTAGAATGTCTCAGGGTTTCCATTGCTGTGAAGAGACAACATGACCAAGTTAACTCTTATAAAGGCAAACATTTAATTGGGGCTGGCTTACAGGTTCAGAGTTTTAAAGCATTATCATCATGGTGGGAAGCATAGCAGTGCACAGGTAGACATGGTGGTGGAGAAGCCAAGAGTTCTATATCTTGATCCTAAAGCAGCCAGGAGGAGACTCTGATTCCACATTGAGCTTATTTTGAGCTTATATATGAGACCTCAAAGCCTAGCCTCCACAGTGACACACTTCCTTCAACAAGGCCATACCCCTAATAGTGCTACTCCCTATGGGCCAAAAGTTCAAACACATGAGCCTATGGGGGCCAAACCTATTCAAACCACCACATGGAACAGTTAAGTTACATGGGACATCTATTTTTAAATTCTTGAGGAACCTCCATGCTAACTTCCATAGTGGCTGGACTAGTTTACATTCCCACCAGCAGTGTATGGGTTCCAGAATCCCCATTTCCTGAGGTATCCAGTCTCTACGGGATTAGGTGTATCCTCTCCTGCTGAAGCCAGATAAGGCAGGACTCTGCTACATATGTGCCTGGGGCCACAGACCAGCTCATGTATGCTCATTGGTAGGTGGCTTAGTCTCTAGAAGTTCTGTAGGGTCTGGGTTAGTTGATACTGTTGTAATTCCTACAGGGTTGCCATCCCCTTCAGCTCCTTCAGTCCTTCCCCTAACTTTTCCATAGAGGTCTCTAACCTCAGTTCAATGGTTGGCTGTAAGTATTTGCCTCTGTCTCAGTCAGCTACTGACAGAGCCTTTCAGAGGACAGCCATGCTAAGCTGTCTGCAAGCACAATGTGCCATCAGTAATAGTGTCATGGTTTCAGGGTTGCCTGAGCATGGAATGGATCTCAAGTTGAGCCAATTACTGGCTGGCCTTTCTTTTAGTCTCTGCTCCATTTTTGTACCTGCATTTCCTTTAGACAGAAACAATTCTTGGTCAAAAATTTTGAAGATGGGTCGGTGGCTACCTGACTCAACTGGGAGCCATGTCTATGTGCTGGAGGTGGTCTCTTCAGGTTCCATCTCTCATTCCACTTTGGCATTTCGGGTAATGTCACCCTCATTGAGTCCTGGGAGCCTCTCACATCCCAGGTCTCTGAGATTTTCTAGAGGTTCCCCACACCCCCTAACTTACACTGCAGCATGTTTCCATTAATTCTCCTGGCTCTCTGGGTTTCTCTTCTATTTCCTCTGATACCTGATCTAGCCCATCTTTTCCCCTTCCTCTTCCCCTCTCCTCTCTCACCCAGGTCCCTCCCGCCCTCTGCCTCCTACCTAACCTCAGTTTCCTCTCCCTCTACTCCTTCCAGTAACCCTACCTCCCCTCTTCCCCAGATCTAAGCCTCCTCCATTTCTCTTTAAAGAAGAGCAGGCCTCAGGGATATCAACTGAACATGGCATAGCAATTTTCAGTAAGACTAGGCACAAACCCTCATATCAAGGCTTGATGAGGTAACTTAGTAGGAGGAAAGGGATTCAAAGATCAGGCAAAAGCATCAGAGATACCCTCACTCCCACAAGAACAAGATACACAACCATAATGTATATGTAGAGGACCAAGCTCTGACCCATTCAGGATCCCTATGAGCCATGTTTATTTTTGTGAATTTTTTTTGTGAATCCCTATGAGCCATGTTTAGCTGATTCTGTGAGTCATATTCTCATGGTGTCTTTGACCCCTCCAGCTGTTAAAATCCTTCCTCCCCCTCTTCTGTGGGGTTCCCTGAGCTCGGCCTAATGTTTATGGCTGTGGTTCTCTGCATCTATTTCCATCAGTTGCTAGGTGACACCACTCTGATGACATTTGTGATACACCAATCCATAAGTATAGCAAAATATCATTTAGGAATTATTTCACTGAGCTTTTTTGCCAGTCATATTTGGTTCTATCCTAGGCCTCTGGGCTATCCAGTTTCTGATTCCTGGCCATACAGGCAATGTCAGGCATGAACTCCCTCTCATGGTATGGATCTCAAGTTGTACCAGTCATTGGTTGGCTACTCTCACAACTTAGAGGCTACCATTACCCCAGAACATCTTGCAGGCAGGACAAATTGTAGGTCAAGTGTCTTGTGACTGAGTTTGTCCCCGTCTTACTGCTGGAGGCTTTGCCTGGTTATAGAAGATGGCCAGTTCAGGTTCCAAAACCTTTATTACTAGAAGTCTTTGTTAGGGTCAATCTTGTAGATTCCTGGGAGTTTCCACTGTGCTAGATTTCCACATCACCTCCCAAATGTCCCCCAATTCTTAGTCTCTTCCAATAATCTCTCCCTCTATAGCCCCCTGCATGATCCCTCCTATCCCCACCTGCCCCAAATACACCTGCAAAAAATCTATTTCCCCTTCCCAGGGAGATTCATGCATTCTTTGAGCCCTCCTTGTTACTCAGCCTTTCTGGGTCTGTAAATTTGTAGCATGATTATCCTTTGCCAAGCAGTTAATATCCACTTATAAGTAAATGCATACAATTTTGGACATTTGCATTTTATCTTTTGAGAACTGTGTGTTCATTTCATTAGCCAATTTATTGATTAGCCTGCTTGATTTTTTGTTGTTTCATATTTGGTATTCTTTGTATATTCTAAACGCTAAATCATCTGCCAGACATGTAGTGTGCAAAGATTTTCTCCCACTCTATAGGCTATCTGTTCACTTAATTATGTTTCCTTTTCATTACAGAAGATTTGTAATTACATTAAATCCCATTTGTCAGCTGTTGGTACTATTTCTTGAGTGATTTTAGCGCTTTTGAAAAAGTCCTTATTTGTATCCCTATGTTTTCAGCTTTAGAGTTTCAGTGCTTGATTCAGAGTTGATAGTTATATGTGATGAGGTAAGGATCTACTTTTATTACTCTACATGTGAATATACACTTTTCCCTGTACCATTTGTTGGGAAAGACATCTTTTCTATGATGTATATTTCTCAATAATCAGGTGGTTATGGCTGTGTGAGTTCATATCTGGATCTGTTATTCTACTCGATTGATCTCCATATCTCTTTCTGTGCTAGTACCAAGCTGGTTTTGTTACCATGACTTGATAATATTACTTGAGATCAGGTATGGTGATAAATACAGCATTATTCTTTTTGCTCAGGATTGCTTTAATTTTCATTTGCTTTCCAAATCCAAAGTCCCCAAATCCACATTCTTCCAAACAAAAGCATGGTCAGGTTTATCACAGTAATACCCCAGTCCCTAGTACCAACTTCTATCTTAGAATTTTACTGCTGTGAACAGACACCATGACCAAGGCAAGTCTTATAAAGACAACATTTAATTGGGGCTGGCTTACAAGTTCAGAAGTTCAGTCTATTATCATCAAGGCGGGAACATGGTAGCATCTAGGTAGGCATGGTGAAGAAGAAGCTGAGAGTTCTAAGTCTTTTTTTTTTTTTTTGGTTTTTTTTTTTGAGACAGGGTTTCTCTGTGTATCCCTGGCTGTCCTGGAACTCACTCTGTAGACCAGGCTGGCCTCGAACTCAGAAATCCGCCTGCTTCTGCCTCCCAAGTGCTGGGATTACAGGCGTGCGCCACCACCGCCCGGCGAGAGTTCTAAGTCTTCATCGGCAGGCCTCTAAGACTAGCTTCCAGGCAGCTAGGACTAGGGAACTAAAGGCCACACCCACAGTGACACACCCAAATGAACAAGGTCATACCTTCTAATAGTGCCACTCCCTAGGCCAAGCATATTCAAACCACAGCAATGTGTGTGTGTGTGTGTGTGTGTGTGTGTGTGTGTGTGTGTGTGTGTTTATATGTGGGTATATGCCCATATATGCATGTGCCCACAGAGACTAGATGGCCTCACATCCCCACTGGCATTGGAGTTCTACTTGAAAGCCACCTGTTGTCAGTGCCAGAATTCAAACCCAGGTCTTCTTTAAGAGCAGCAAGTGTTCTCAATCACTTAACTCCGTAACTCCTCTCAGACCCAACCCTACATCCACATTCTCTCCATCTTCATGTTCTTATTTATTTATTTATTTATTTATTTATTCATTTATGTTTTTAAGAAAGGTTTTCTCTGCAATAGCCATGGCTGGCCTAGAACTCAGTATGTAGACAAGGCAGGGCACCTGTCTGTTTCTCCCAAGTACCAGGTCTAATTTTGTTTTTATTTAATAACCTATCAAATCCTATTTGTGCTGCCCACACATATCTAAATATAGGCCCTTCCACTGGAGCATAGTCAATGTATTCAGAGTCACACACCCATAAATAAAACTGACCCTCTTCCCACAGAAGCCATCAACTCAGGGGTACAGGCTCAAGACCTTCTCACTTCATGCTTGAATGGTGACTAGCTTGATTTTGTGTAAGCAACTACAGCTCCTGTGAATTCATGAGTGCAGTGGTCCTGTCATGTCCAGAACACATTGTTTTGCTCAGGTCTTCCCTGGACTCTTGCTTTATAATCTTTCTGTCCTCTTTTCTGCAATGGTCCTTGAACACTGTGGATTTTGGGTGAGTTAGATGCTCAATTTGTAGTTGAGTATTCCACTGATACTTTCTGCACTTTGACCACTTTTGATATTCTGCATTAACTACCATCCACTGCACAAAGAAACTTTTCTAATGAGGTCTTAGAAGTGTACTAATCTATAGCTATGGAAATAAGAATTCAGAGGCAGTTGGATAGTATGAGAACTTAGCAAAACAATAGTAGTACATTTATTCCTGGGGCCTATGAGCTCTAACCTTGGCTTCTTGACCACTGTCTTACTCATTGTTCTATTGCTGTAAAGAGTCACTATGAGCATGGAAACTCTTACAAAGGAAAGTACTTAATAGGGACGTTTTTAGTTTCAGATGTTTAGTCCATTATGAGCATGGCAAAAGAGCATAGTCACATACTACAGATACAGTGCTGAAGGAGCTGAGAGTACCACATCTGGATTCACAGGCAGCAAGAAGAAGAGAATGACACTGTTTCTGGCTTGAGCATGGAAACCCCAAAGCCCACACCCAGTGATATACTTCCTCCAACAAGGCCACAACTTCTTCAACAGGTCATACATCATAATAATCCCTGTCAAGACCTAACCAACATACTCAAATATATGAGTGTGTGGAAGCCATTCCTATTCAAACCACCACAGCCACATTTGTAATATAAAGCATGTACTTCCTCCCATGGAGCTCCTGTAAATCCAATCAGGAAGCAGTTGGTTATACACATGACATTTGTGCCTCTATTGCACCCATGGGCATATCTTGCCACTATGGTCATTATCACAGTTGACAGAGTACTCTTGAAACTAGCCAGCAAGGAGGAAGCTTCCTAGTCAGTATAAACTTGAGTGTTCTGTATGCTGTGACTAACTTGATTATTAAATATAAAAATCTAGGAAATTTTTAAATTAATTTTTAATTTCTTCAATGACACATTCATCAATTTTTTTTTTGGGTTTTTGAGACAGGGTTTCCCTGTGTAGCCATGGCTATCCTGGAACTCACTCTGTAGACCAGGCTAGCCTCAAACTCAGAAATCCACCTGCCTCTGCCTCCCAAGTGCTGGGATTAAAAGCATGCACCACCACCCGGCTCATTCATCATGTAATAGTATGTTCAAACTCCATGAGTTTGTATATCTTCTGTAGTTTCTCTTATTCATGATGTCTAGGTTTGTTCTATTGTGGTCAGCTAGAATACAATGAATTGTTTCAATTTCCCTGTATTTGTTAGAACTCGCCCTCCATCCTAATATATGATATAGTTTTAAAAATATTCTATGAGGTACCAAGAAGAATGGATTCTACAGTGTTTAACTGGAATGGTTGGCAGATGTTTGCTACATCCATTTAACCTATGGTGTCATTTAACTCATTAATGTTTATTTATTTATTTTTGGTAAGGATAACCTGTTGACTGTGAGAACTGGGTATTAATATTACAGACAATTATTGGGTTTGAGTTAATCTGTATACACAGCATCAAATTTTATTTCAACATCTTTCTCAGCTCCCATTTAATTGGTCAAATAACAGAAAAGGCTGCCTTAAAAAAAAAATAAAAAACAGACCATATTTCAGACCATCCAGGTAGGCTAAGAAACAAACGTTTTTTAGAATATTGTAGAAGCTATACTCACAATACACGAGAGACACCATATACTATGTTAAAGAATGTAGTGCTAGAATCATACGTCAGTTTGAAACTTCTGTCTTCCAATTGTCGTCTATGTAAACCTTAATGGGTTAATATCTGTACATGCATTTATTCGTTTGTAAAGATGGAGATAAAAACAGAAATAAATTTTATAGCTGTTGTGAGGAGTAAACTAAATGATACAGGTAAGCATTTATCACTGCACCTATCATACAATGAAAATTCAATAAATGTCTACTATTACTGAATTAGATATATAATCTTTATATATTCAATTATAAGAGCCTTTGAGTCTAAAAACAAGTTTGGTAATATCACCAAAGTGAATGTAAATCTCTTTTCTATTATAATCTAAAGTACTCTTCCCCTCTTGGGAGACAATTTCTGTTATTGTAGCACTGTACCAACCAACTGAATACTTTCCAGGTAGGATAAATGCTTTGGTTTGAGTTGAGATTCTACTCCATTCCCAGGAAGTAGGAAATATTAACTGAAACATACCAGGATTACATGAAATGGGAGAAAAATAAAGTGCTTGTGTAGCCAGGGGTGGGCCGAAACCAAAGTATGACAGAACACGTTTCAATAACAGGATGGGGTAAACAAGTATGGTTTGTTAATAACGTCTCTTGAAAAAAAAAACAAAACAAAACTTAAAATCTCAGCAGATTTGGGTCAGAGATATGGTGACCCATCAACAGCTGAGCACACATAGTTAGCTATGCCTGGCATGCACATATGGACAGCACTCATCAGACTTGGGGAGTTATTAATAACAGTAAAAAAAAGACATGAAGTAGGGAGGGAGATAAGGGAAAGCACAGAGGTAGTGAGAGGGAGGTAGCGCTGGATGGATATGATCAAAATACATTATATAAATGTTTGAAAGTTTCAGAGAATAAACTATTATTTTTTAAAGTCAACAGATTTAAGTTCAGATAGTCCAATCTTGAAATTTCAAATACAGCCTAAGAATGTTTTAATGGACTGTTTATAACATCCAGATGGACCATAGAAGAGAAATTGTTTTGAGAAAGGCTATTTATAATAGTTTGTATACTTTTTAACTATTAGCCATATTACCATATTAAAATTTCACAACTCTTTTATGCCATCCATATTTTCTGACATGTGAAAACTGAACTTCCAGAGATTGAATAATGTCCTTAACCTCAGATTGATTATGAAGCACATGAGCTATCTAGGACCCATCCCTTGAAAATACATTTTATTCATCCATTCAGAAGTTTTCACTGTCTATATCTCATGAAAAACTAACATATCTCCTGGTTGGAGTTAGGAATACTAGCAAGATCCAAGGCTGCAACTGTACTTGCAGGGAATGTGGACTATGGTGCACTTTGCTATTATTAGTGTCACAACTGTATTTTATGACCTACTTTTAACAGACTAGGCTATGGGTGACCTATCAAAACCTAATCATTGCAGGGTAGTGATGGCGCACGCCTTTAGTCCCAGCACTTGGGAGGCAGAGGCAGGCGGATTTCTGAGTTCGAGGCCAGGCTGGTCTATAGAGTGAGTTCCAGGACAGCCAGGGATACACAGAGAAACCCTGTCTCAAAAAACAAAAAAAAAAAAAAAACAAAAAAACAAAAACAAAAACAAAAAAAAAAAAAAACCTAATCACTGATCCGATTTTATGTTTCAACTATTCCTTCCTTACATTTTATATACAAGGTGAAGTCAGTGATGTAGCTACTGCAGATACATGCTATAGTAACTGGTGAGGCAAACGGGAAGTACCATCACATTTTCTTCTTTTCATATATTGAGCTCATCTCTGGCATCACACAGAACAGCAGAATTTAATTACTATTTCCAAAATGACTTTTCATTGATAAACATTTGGAAGAAAAGTGTTATTTCCTCAAATGAAAACAATAAAGCCAAAGGTTACTTAGTAATAAGTGAAAGCAAATCCTGATAGCAGGTATAGAAACTTGTAAAAGAACAATAGAAACTGATCAGGCTGCCTTTTTTTTTATTCGGATTGTATAGTATATCACAGTCTGAAAAGAGTTTTGGTAACTCTGTAGAGCATCTTATTCATTATTATAATACTATAAAATTACAATAAATATGACAGAAAATGCTAGGCTTTCTATTATAGAGAGAGGGCAATTGATAAGTGGAGAGATAGAATAGTAAGATAATATAATAATGCATATTATATTCATCATATATAATATATTATATGATAATATAATGATAAGAGTAGAATGATCAAAATATATTGTGTGCACGTGCATGCACACATGATATGTGTGTGTGATTGTCAAAACAAATTACTCAAAATGAAATAAATAATTTTTAAGTATATTTAATAGAAAAGTATATAACAAAAACCTCAAATTATTAAAATTTGGAATGAAGAAGAGGGTATTGCTACTGATGACACATAGGTCTACAAAGGAATAACTTGAACCCTATGTACACAAACAAAATGAAATAGAAATTTTCCTAGGAAAACAAAAAGTGACAATGTTTATTTAAGAAGAAAAATAAAATATGAATAGCTGAAAAGATAAGAAAGAAATTAAATTCCAATCCAAAATTTACTGACAAAGAAAAGCCTAGGCTCAGAAGACCATGGGTTTATTAATAAATTCCAGTAAAAGATTACAGTTAAAATTTATAAACTCTTTGAAGAAATATTAAGATGGTAAAATATTTTCTATTTTAGTCTATAAGTCTATTATTATATAACATCCAAATCAGCCAAAAGCAATAAAGAAAAAACACAAACAAATACTACTTCTAAATATAGTCATAAAAATGTCTTGACAAAATACTTAGGGCTTGTTTGTTTTTCTTGAGATGGGGTCTCACTCAGTAGCCCAGACGGGGCCCATAGTAGTGGCAATCTTCTGATCTCTGCTTCCCAAATCCTTGGCTTACATGTGTAAGGCATCATACCCAGCACCAAAATACTTTAAAACTGAATCTAACAATATATAAAATAATTATTTATCATGATCAAGTAGAATTTATTCCAGGATTGCAATGTTCATTTACTATCAGAAAATCAGCTAATGCAATATACCATAGATAAAAGAAGAATCCATGATCTTTTGCCTTAGTTAGGGGTTTTTGCTGTAAAAAGACACCATGACCATGGCAAGTCTTATAAGGACAACATTTAATTGGAGCTGGCTTACAGTTTCAGAGGTTCAGTCCATTATCATCATGGTGGGAAGCATGGCAGCATGCAGGCAGACAGAGTGCTGGAGGAACAGAGAGCTCTACATCTTGATCCAAAGGAGGCCAGGAGAAGACTGTCTTCTGCAAGCAGCCAGGAGGAGGGTCTCTTCTGCACTGGGTAGAACCTGAGCATAGAAAAACTCAAAGCCCACCCCACAGTGATGAATTTCCTACAAGGTCACATCTCCTAATAGTGCAACTCCATAAGGGCAAGCATTCAAACACATGAGTTTATGGAGGCCAAACCTATTCAAACTACCACAATATCTTAATAAAGATAAAATGTTGACAACATTAAATAGCCTTCACTGGGCATGGAAATAAATGCCTGTAATCCCAACTCTTAGAAAGGTGAAACAGGAGGATCATAAATTTGAAGCCAATCTAGCTATATAGCAAGACAGTGCAAGAAAATTCTCATAGTTAAAAAAAAGAATACTTAACAAATTAAAATGGTGCACAGATATTCTTGCAGGCAAAACATCCACACACATAAAATAAAATAAAAATTTTAAACAAAACAATAGAAAGGAACTTCCTCAAATGGCTGAAAAATATTTCTAGGAAAAACCCAAAGTTAACATCATACTATATCCTGTCTAAAGGAAAAGCAGGGACAAAACTGGAGCAGAAACTTACAGAAAGGCCACACAGTGACCAGCCCAACTTGCAATCCATCCCATGCACGCATACCAAATCCTGATACTATTACTGTGGCTATATTGTGAATACAGGCAGGAGCCTGGCATGGCTATCCTCTGAGAGGATCTACAAGCAGCTGACTGCTTGCAGATACCTACAGCCAACTGTTGAACTGAGGTCAAGGACCCCTATGGAAGGAAGTTAGAGGAAAGACTGAAGGTGCTGAGGGGGATTGCAACCCCATAGGAAGAGCGACAGTGTCAACTAACCTGGATCCCTCAGAGCTCCCAGGGACTAAGGCAAAAACCAAAGAGCATACAGGGGCTGGGCACAGGTGTAGCAGAGAACTGCCTTTTGTGGCCTCAGTGGGAGAGGAACGTGTTTAATCCTGTAGAAACTTGATGCCCTGGGGAACAGGGATGCAGGTCAGGCTGAGTAGCACAGTGGGGGACACCCTATCAAGGGTGGAGGGGAAGGGGAGGGGGTGAAGAACTTGGAGATGGAGGACCCGGAAGGGTAGCAACTTTTGGAATGTAAACCAATCAATCAATCAATAAAGACTAGATGCTTTCCCCTTAACAAGGCAAAGGGGTGTCTTCTAAAGACTTCTATTCTCCACACTGTTATTAGCTATTAAACTAAGAAATAATAAGTAACAAGCATCCATTTTGGAAAAGAAGAAATAACATTATCTCTATTTTCAGATGACAAGAGTATTATAAAAAATAAGTATTCAACTTTTAACAAAAATTACCATCATCCCCTTACCTCTCACCACCTGTGGCAATCAGGAAAGCTGACTGAGGGTCATGAGAATGGGAGAGCTAGTCCCACTGCTAGCCTACCCTGAGATGGTGTGGGCTCTGAAGAAATGCCCTCACCACCTCCTTATCTCTACACATCTGCAGCAGGTGCGAATGCTGGCCCTGAGATCATGAGAGCAGGAGAGCTGGCCCTGTTCCTCACTAGCTGCAGCACTTGAGAAAGCAGTCCCCATAACTCACCTAGACAGCACAGTAGAGCTGGCCCTGGCGGTGCTGGGGCAGGTAAGCTGGCCCAAGGGCATGAGACCAGGAGAGCTGGCCCTGACCCTTGCTGGCTACATCATTGGTGACCTAGCTGGGGCAGTGATGGATGACTCACCCTGGTGGTGTGGGTGTGGGAGAGCTGGCAGGCTAATCAGCTCAGCTACCACCCAGGCTCAGATCCAGGGCTTTGAGTTGACCCACCCCAAAATCTATCCCATCTATGAACTGCTGGAGCATGATCCAAAGCTGTAGATGCTCCACAGAGAAACAACGGGATATCCAAGGGGAGGAGTTCCAGTGAGGATCCAAAATTGACGGTGTAGCAGAACCAGACACACCTTGCACCAGGCTCATTGCAACGTACATTTGCAAGAAAAGATGTGTGGATGTAAGGGTATAGTGTGGGAGACACTGTGACATATTACAGCTTCCACAATGAGATTTTGTTTTGTTTTGCTTATTTTTTATTTTTGTTTATTATTTTCTTTTGGGGGGATTGCAAGTCAGAGGGCAGATATGAAGGGATGGGGCTGGGTGAAATTGGGTTGCATGTTGTGAAACTCACAAAGAATGATGAAAAGTTTTTTTTTTAATTACCAAAGCTAATAAAGAAATTCATCAACTCTGGAAAATCAATATAAAAAATTATCTGTATTTCTATACATGTAATGAACTATTAGAAAATAAACATTTTAAATTATAGGGCTGTGGACAAAGCTCCATAATGGAAATCTTCCTGTTTAGCAAGTACTAGAACCTAGGTTTAATCCCCAGTCCCATCAAAATCAATCCCATTTATAATAGCACCAAACATAAAACAAAATCCGCAAGAATAAATTTGCAAACAGAAGCATACACTTTTAATAACAGGTGCAAAATATTTTTAAAAGAAGACAAGTAAAATAAAATTAAATGAAGGTATATGTTTATAGAGTGGAAGCCAATAATAATCAGGTGGCAATAACCCCTAAATTGATCTACAGACACAAAACTTACCAACTAAAATCTCAGAATCATTATAGAAGTTGACTTTAAAATTCATACTGAAGTTCAGAGCCCAGAACAGCAAAAGCAATCTTGATAACAAAACCAAACAAACAAGCAGACAAACAACAACAAAAACAAAGTAAGAGTATACACTTCCAATATCACAAGTGAGTGCAAAGCTACAAAATAGGGCTAGAGAGGTGTCACAGAGCATCAGATGGTCTTCCAGAGAACCAGGGTTGGAATCCCAGCATCCACATAGTGGCTGAGAACTGTCTGTTACTCCAGTTTCAGAGAATCTGACATGCTCTTCTGGCTTCCATGGGCACCAGACACACACATGGTGAAGACATATGTGCACACAAAACATGCATACATGTAAACTTCAATTTAAAAACTACAAAGTACAGGCATGAGAGATTGCTCAGTGGATAGGAGCACATATTGCTCTTCTAAGGACTCACATCAGGGTCTGACAGCTCTGGCCTCTACAGGACATTTACATGTGCTATATATACACTCACAAGCACACACATATACACATGATTAAAAATACATAATATTAGAAAAACTACAAATTAATAGAGTTCCCTACTGCCAAAAGAATATGTCTATATCCATATATCAATATCCACATCCCAGGCAGTGGTGGCGCATGCCTTTAGTCCCAGCACTTGGGAGGCAGAGGCAGGCGGATTTCTGAGTTCAAGGCCAGCCTGGTCTACAGAGTGAGTTCCAGGACAGCCAGAACTACACAGAGAAACCCTGTCTCGGGAAAAAAAAAAAAAAAAAAGGAAAAAAAAAAAAAAAAGAAAAGGCAAATATCCACATCCATAAATAGAGGCTGAAGATGGGCTCAGCAATGTATACTGCCTAGATCATGTTAGGTTCCCAGGTACCTATATTGGTGGCTCACAATTTACTATGTCTCCAGCTCCAGGGAATCTAACATCTCTGCCTTCTGGAAAATCTACACTCATGTGTGCACATCCATACAAATTGGCACACACTATTTTTTAATTAAAAATACATTTTAGACAGAGAACATATATATCAGCCACAAAGGCAAAAAAAATATGTATATTGGAGTAGAAGTGAGAGTGCAGAAACAAGCTCTCACATTTACAAAAAATTATGTTTTTACAAAGATGCCAGGTCAACCCAGGAGGAGAAAAATAATCGCCAATCAACTGTAGCAAAACAATGAATATGGACACAGTTTAGTTACTTTTCTTGTTGCTATGACAAAACACCTGACAAAAGGATTGAAGAGTTTATTTTGGTATAGTGAGGGGATACAGTCTCTTGTAGTGAAGAAATGAAGGTGGCAGAAGCCAAAAGTGCTCATCCTATAGTGTTCACAGTCAGGAAGTAGAGAGAAACAAAAGCTGGTACTTAGTACACTTTCTCCTTTTTATTCAGTCTGGAACCCCAGCCAATGGGATAGTGCCATGCACATTTAGAGAAAGTCTTCTGTGATCTGTCAAACTTTTCTGGAAACACCTTCATAGACATACCCTGAGATATTTCCATGGTGATTCTAAACCCCATTAAGCTGACAATAAAAATTAGCTATTACAGACACCCTCATTATAATACACACAATTTAATAATGGATTGCAGCTAGGCACAATGATACACACCTATAATTTTAACAATTGAGAGGCTGAGAAATATGAGAAGTTCAATGATACCCTAGACTACACAGCCAGATCCTGTCTCAAAATGATGATGATGATGATGATGATGATGATGATGATGAAGGTGGTGGTAGTGGTGGTGATAATAATGATGATGAGATCTAAATGTAACTGAACTGAGACTACAAAATCCTTAGAAGTTTCAAAATTATAGCCCAGTAATAAAAAGTAAATATTTGATTGAAAAACAGGTAGAGGATTTAAAAATAAATTTGTCCAAAGAACACACATAAAGAGACAACTCTTTCATGAAAAGATGATCTACATCACTGTCATCTAGGGGACACAAATCAAAACCACCACTGAAATATCACTTTGGACTCACTTGAATAGATATAATTCTTTGAAATGTGGAAGTAGTCAGTTGTGAAGATGCATGCCAGTAATGCAAGCACTTGGGAAGTTATAATGGAGGACAGTTTCCAGCACACAGTGAATGTGAGGCTATCCTGGGCTATATAATAGCAAGACTGTCTCAAGAGAAAAGAAAGAGGTGTGGTGTAGCTGGATATCCATAGTTGCCACTATAAAATAATCTGACAGTTGCAATACTGCTTCAGTGAATAGATTTTATGGTATTAAATATCTTAATGTTTTATGGTATTAAATATCTTAATGTTGTTATTTTTAAAGTGAGTGCAGAGAAAACTGCTGGGGCTTTGACTTGGCATAAGGCAACAGATATTAAATTATACAAATGGACATTGTAGTCTCACCATCATTCAGAAAAAGAAATGACATTGAATTTAACATTATTGCTGTGCAATAGAATACACAGGTTTTTTTCATTAAGATGTTATTTGTGTTAACATGCATTTGTTCATTATTATTATTTTTACTTTTAACTTTATTTTATCTGTATGAGAATTTTGCCTGTATTTATGTCTGTAGACTATATGCATGTCTGGTATCTGTCCATGGAGGCCAGAAGAGGGTGGTGAGTTTCCTGCACCTAAAGTTAGGGATGGTTGTGAGCTGCCATGTGGGTGCTAGGAATCAAAAATGTATCCTTTAAAAGAACATTCAGTGCTCTTACCCTCTAAGCCATCTTTCCAGTCCCTATTGTTAGCTTTATTTTTTGTTAGTTTTAAAAAAAATAAATTTTGAATTTATTTTTAGAGATTGTGGTGGTTAGGTGAATAGGTATGGCGCCCCAGAGACTTATGTGTTTGATGCTTGGCCCATAGGGAGTATCACTATTAGGAGGTGTGGCCTTGTTAGAGTAGATATGGCCTTATTAGAGGAAGTGTGTCACTGTGGAGGTGGGCTTTGAGGTCTTCTATGCTCAAGCTGTGCCCAGTATGACACACAGACTCCTTCTGTTAGCTGTAGATCAAGATACAGAACTCTCAGCTCCTTCTTCAACACCATGTCTGGATACATGCTGCCATGCTTCCTGCCATGATGACAGTGGACTACTCCTCTGAAACTGTAAGGCAGACACAATTAAATGTTCTCCTTTATAAGAGTTGCCTTGGTCATGGTGTCTCTTCACAGCAATGGAAACCCTAAGACAGAGATTATAAAAGGAACTTCAAATTCTGCATTAAAATATTATGTATATATAATATACACATTCTTCTGCACTTTCTTCAGTTTTACTCTGCAGTTTTTGCAGTTTTTAGATAATATGCTAATTTGTTTTGTTCTGTTCTGTTTGAGCCAGAGATTTAATTTCTTCAGATTGGTCTGGAAGCCACTATATTTCTACCTGAGCCTTCAAGTTCTGCGATGACAGACAGGCCTGGCTTCAGTTCATCAGTACTTGATATGTACTGGCAACCATTAAAAACTCTTTCCTAAGCCAGTGAGATTGCTTAGCTGGTAAAGGTGCTTTTCACCAAGCCTAAATTTAATCCCTGGAACCTATATGATGGAAGAAGAGAAACAACTCTCTCATGTTGTTCTGTGACTTCCACACATGCATTTTAGCAAAATATCATCACACACACACACACACAGAGAGAGAGAGAGAGAGAGAGAGAGAGAGAGAGAGAGAGAGAGACAGAGAGACAGAGAGACAGAGAGAGAGACAGAGAGAGAGACAGAGAGAGACAGAGAGAGAGAGAGAGACAGAGACAGAGACAGAGACAGAGACAGAGAGACAGGCAGACACACACTCACATACACAAGCATACAAGCACACACATAGATACAAGCACAAATGGATAGATGTAAAATAATAATGATGATATACACAAATGACTTTTTCTAACCTTTTAAAGATTAAAAACCACACAGAAATATTTCAGTGCTGTGTTAGAAACTTATCATTTTGTAAATGTAAAGAAAATTCTTTCTGAAATGTTTTACATAAGTAAGGTCTTAATTTTTATTTCACTGTAATAGGATATTTACAATGTATCACAAAATAACTTGACATACTACTTCTAGAAATGAAAGTTAATCCAGGTTTTGAAATGCTTACTCCAAATTACCTGCTTTCTAATCTATTCATTCCAATATTTATTAGACTACATTGTATATTACAAGAGCATAGGAATTATCAGCTAATAAAATATAACATCTGAATAAATGTTCCCATGAAATCATTTGCTGTAATCTTGCTGCCACAGAAAAGACATTTGCTGTCTCCAAGGGAGATCAAAAATTAGTTGAGTAATTTATTTCAAATATAGGAGCTATTTAGTATCACAGTAGCTTTACAATTAAATTTTAGTCTTTTCCATGATTCAGAAACACATCATCTGTAAATGATTTCATTTCAGGAAATATTCTTGGTTCCTCTCCCTGTTTGTCACTGAAAAGAGTTTTAGGAATATGCAATTTTCAGTGTAAACTTAAACAAGGAAGGACTATTGCCAGACTATTAGTCATATCTGTGTTATGATACCAATACATAAGTGAAATACAGAAAAACAAAGATGTTTAAATTGACAAAACTGTCCTCCTATTTTCATTCTCACAGCTAAAAGGCTGTAACTTCTCCATTCTTCTGTAAGCTAATACTGTCTCAGGATTCTGGTGGGTAGAGATATATAGCCAGACAGCATCTAATCAAATTCCAGACCACAGTCACTAAATAAATGAGCAAAGCTAAACAAATGGCATTCCTTATCAAATAAACACTAACATGATTGAGCATACAGCATTTCAATCAGTCAACATCTGTTCTATAATCGTATTTCCTATGTTATAAATGTAGTGTGAATGAACAATTCATTTTTATGGATTTACTGCCTCATGCTGCTTTACCATTGCATTTCAATTCTAGTTAGAGGGACTGGTACAGAAAGGTATATATGAAAAGCAGGAATTTTAAATTTAACTTACACTTATTTAACTCAAGAATGAGCTATCTAGCTAGCTAGATAAGGATTTACTATTGTATATACAAAATGATCTGTACTTTAATCTTCTGGATGAAATCTTTACACTTAATCCCCATTGCTTATCTCATCAGTATAATATGGTGGGTATCAATTTAATGTTTTTATGAATTATGAACATCAATTTATCAGTCACTGTATTGTTATAAGGCACCAATGCCCTCAAGGCCTCTTTAAGCTCTACCGGGCTATTCCACACTGCTGTAGGTTCTTGACCTGGTTCTTAATTTTTCTGTATTTTAGATTGGAATCAGCAGTCTCTCCCTCCTACTATCTTCTGTGAACTTCTTGGCATTTATAATTTGCCTTTCTGCAGATGTTAGCTCATAAATCTAAAAATGATGATTTAAGAGTAACGATGAGTAAATAAATTATGAGTTAGTATTTGAGGAGCTTCTCCTTTAAGTACATGAGTTTAAGTACATATATTTTACACCATACACTTTATCATCTGCACAAAAGCTGTTTTTCTCCATCTGGGTTTTTAGGTGAATATTTATTAGAATACTGAATTTCAGCTGTATATTACCATATTTAACAAACTTTCCCTTTCACTGGCTTAGAACAATTTTGCGATCTGGCACAAATCCTCAGGCCATCTGAAGAAGGTTTGGCAAAGACAAATTTTCTTCTTCTGCAACTGCATATAAATAGACTTTCTAAGCTTGAATACTTAGGATACCTAAGAAGTAAATTGCATAGAGATTTAATACTTTCGAAGCATGACTTAGAAATCTAAAAATTCATATAAAACTAAGCATATAAATAGGAGAATGAATTCAATTCAATTCAATCAGCAAAAGTTTATTGAGCATCTACCATGTTCAAGGCATTAGGCTAACACCACAGAGAATACAAAAATGAGTAAGACACAGTACGTGCTTTAAGACCTTAATATCTGGTAAGCAAGATTAGATACAAATGACTAAGATGAAAGGCAATGGAAAGTACAGGATGTAAAAGAAGCACAAACAAGATATTTCAGGATTTCAGAGAAATGAGAGGTTAAATTTAGTTTGGAATAAGAATCAGAAAAATCACAGAGCATTCTATGGAATAAATGTCATTCATGATGAGCTTTGTAGGTTCATAAGGTTCTTAAAAGAATGTGGAAAAGTGGAATCTCAGGCCAGGAAAACTGTAATCATTTACTTACTAACTGTTCATTACTTGCAAAATACTATTGTAGGTCTTGTAAATAGAGCAATAAACAGAATAACATCCTTACCTACGTGAGCCTGGTATTACAATGAGACTAGGAAAAGATAATAATTATTAATAATATCAACAATAAGAGCTAACAACTTTGAGAACTAAACATGTGTCAGGCAATGGTCAAGTGCTGTACATATAACCCCATTTAATTCCACAAACATTTCTATGAAGTAGATAACTGTTGTCTTTATTTGACTGATAGAAAACTGAGAGGTAAAAGTAAACTGCATCAAAATACAATGACATAGAGACATGATTCAAACTTGGAATGTTCAGCTAGAGTCTGTGCTCCTAACCACCATATCAACTAAGCATGATTTATAACTGGAGGTGTTGATAAACACTAACTTCAGAGAGACGGCAAGCCATTTTAATTTGAAAGACATATGGAAATAATAAAAAATAAAGCCAGTTAAATAGGTTGAGCTCATATTAGGAAAGGTTTTAAATGCAAAGTAGAAGAGTCTGACTATTAAGTTAAATGCAACTAGAAACTGTGAAAGATTTGAAACAATATATAACTAGTGCTTCACTTTATTGAGGAGGTGCTGGATTAAGGAGAGAGGCTGGAAGAGGATGATCAGATTGACCACAGAGCATTTATCAAGAATATTGATGCAACCCTTGGTGAAAAAAAAAAAAATTAAGGATTGCAACAGAAAAGAGTAGAACAGAATTAAGTATCGGGGGATTTCTAAGAGAGTAAATATATACAAGTAATTGAATCACTCAGCTGGGTGTAAATGGCTTATGCCTGTAAACATAGCACTTGGAAGTTGAAGTAGGAGGATCACTGTGACTTTGATTAGCCTGGGCTACATAAGTGAATTCCAAAGACCCTAGCTCCAAAACAGTAAAAATAGAGAAGTGGGACTTATTTTTTCACTTCAGACCAAAATTTTGAAGTCATCTTTGATGGCTTTCTTTCCTCTTAAATCTCACATTCTAACAATATTCAATCTAGAATCCAACTACTACCTGGTCCAAACCATCATCATCATTTGATATGCTCCTTACTTGTTTTCTGCCTCTACCCTTGACTTGATACAATCTAGTTTTAACCCAGCAGCTACAGTAACATCAATAATAAATCAAGTCAGCTCATTCTTCTTCCCAAATGGCTTCACATTTTACTCACAGCATGATATCACCATCTTCACAAGATCTGGTCCTGTCATTTTACATCTGATGGCCCATCCCATCACCCTTCCTTTTTCTCATGCTGATTCATTAACACTAAACACTCAGTTCTTTCTGAGTATTTGTATTTTCTCTCTTAAAACCTTTATACCTGCTAGCCCTTCTGTCTAGAATGTACCCTCATTCTCTCCCAGTGTGTGAGTTTCTCTTCAGACTACCTTCTAGTCTTTGCCCAAATGTTACTTTCCTGGTTTGCATCCCTGGTCTAATTGTGCACATAAATACACCCTGTCTTGGCTTTCCCTAATTTTTCAGCATATAACTTTTTATCTTACATTCTGCATGCTTTACTTTCATGCTTGCATATTTTCCCTCAGTAGAATATCATCTCTAATATGTCTAAGATTTTTGTCATTGTGTTCCTGCTGTACCCTTG
This sequence comes from Arvicanthis niloticus, assembly GCF_011762505.2. Lineage (NCBI taxonomy): Eukaryota > Metazoa > Chordata > Mammalia > Rodentia > Muridae > Arvicanthis > Arvicanthis niloticus. The sequence goes on along the minus strand of NC_047679.1, from coordinate 53,704,638 downwards.
GGGCCAAACACATGACAGTTCTCTAAAAATGTTTGCTGAATAAAAGAATCATACAAAAATGCGAAAAAACACAGGTTGTAAAATAACTAGAATTCACATAATACAACAACCTGTTATATACAGCAGATGGAATAAGGCAAAAGGGTCAGACATGCGTCCACTCATAGTCTTCAAACTCTAGAAATACCAATAGTATTATCAGATTTGAAGAGTGAAAATTAATTTATTTGTGGATATGGTGACTACATGGTACAAGAATAAGCAATGGATGTCTAGAGCTTAAAAACAAACTCAGGTGCACATATGGACTCACAGAGCTTGTGTTAGCATGCACAGGGCCTGCACAGATCAAAACCAGGCAGGGTCCCAGTGCTGACATGGAAAATAGACTGGAGTCCTTGTTCTCAACCAAGATACTATCTCCAATTAACAACCACTCACAAAGAAAAACTTACTTTCTTCAAGGGAATCTCACTGGGTATACAAGCCACACTAAAAGGAGGCCCCATGGCCAGCAATACAAGGTCAACATAAAATGAATGCAAAGGTATTTGTGGAGGTTTTTAAATTTCATAATATTTTGTTTGCCTTCCCCCTTTTTAACATTTTACTGGTCTTTTTCTTGTATATATGGTTTCCAATTTTGAGAGTTTAGGGATTTTGTATGTTTGTTTGTATGTATGTGTGTGTGCATTTCTGGTGTTATTTCTTAGTTTCTTTTATGTTTCTTCATTTTGTTTTGTCTTTGTCCATTTTGTTTGCATATTTGTATTCTTAAGAGAGAGAGAAGGTAGGGTGTCAGGGTTAAATGGGTTGGGAGGTGGGAAGGATCAAGGAGGAGATGAGGCAGGAAACCATGATTAGAACATAGTATATGAAAATAACTTTATTTTCCATTTAAAAAAGAAGTCAGTGCTAGAGAAAGTGGTGTGTATTTTATTCATATGTTGAAAGGGACTGACCACAACCTTAAGAAAGGCTACATTTCAGCTATTCAAGGAACAGTAACAGTCAAAGGTAGAAAGAGAAAAATAATGTCATATCATGAACCAAGACAGGAGAACTTCAAGAAGGTAATGGCAACAAAGTGTTACATGTTATAAATTATAAGAATTCTTTTTTCTTTTCTTTTTTCTTCTTTTTTCCCAATCTGCTTTTATACTATTTTAATTACATGCAAGTATTAAGGTCATTTCTAGGTTAAGGAACTAGCAATACAATAGATGCAAATAGTCAGGGAACAAGCAAGACAATAAACACAAATAGTCAAAGATCAAGCAAGGCAATAAACAAAGTTCCGTGAACACTCCTGTGATCATTGTTACTAAGGGCTTATGTGGGTTGACCAAAATATCTGAGCCTATTTCCCTGACCTAGCCACATTTGCCAAGTAGGTCACTTTGTAACCTCTGAAAGATGTTTGACTGATGACAAATTCCTAGATACTTAAGGAAAGTGTCAGGTCAAGAAGGCAAATGGTATACAATTCTTTCAGTAAGTTCATCAGAATGAAAATGCTTATAACCTTTGGCCAGTTAATCTCACTTCTAGGAATCTACCTCTTAAAACAGCTCAACAAAAAAATTAGGGGCTAGAAACATGGCTTAGTAGATAAACATTTGCCTTCAAGCTTGAGGACAAGAAGTTGTGTAGTCAGAACCCACGTAAATGCTGGGCAAGCATGGTGACCTCCCTGTAAATCTAGTGCTCAGAAAGGAGACAGGATTCTTAAAGCAGGCTTGCACTCAACTGAGACCTTAATAAGGTGGAGAGTGATTGATGAAGACTTCAGATATCAACTTAAGGCCTCAACACACACACACACACACACACACACACACACACACACAAATGCACATACAAGAGCCATGTGGACACAAAAAGACACATAAAAATATTTTTCAAGAATTAAGGTTAAAAAAAGCATGAACACAGGATGATATATAATATACTGTTACCAGGAACAGCAAAAATTGTGAATTACTTGAAAGGTCTGACCAAAAGAAAACAGATTAGAAATTTATAATACATAAAACATTAAATATTTGAACATTTTTACAGAATATGAAGAAAACAGAAAATATAAGCTAAAAACTTTCAAAATATAATATTAAAAATGTATTAGTGATAGGGATGTAGCTCAATGGTAGAGTGATTGCCTACATGCATGGATTCCTGAGTTCTACCCCCCGCACTGATATATATATGTGTATGTGTGTGTGTGTGTGTGTGTGTGTGTGTGTGTGTGTCTGTGTATGAGGGGATAAAAAGCCTTTGTTCCCTTATATTATGGCTTATGATTCAAACTGTAACAAAAATAATATATGTATTATTATATAATAATATATAATATATATACTCGCAAAGGACAAACGTTGTATACTATGATGATTACTCATTTCCCTATAATATTGTCCAATGAAAATTAGCTATTTCCAATAAATAAATATTTGTAACAATGAAACGTGATAGATTTAAGAGAGAAGTTTAAAGAAAGCTTGAAGTTAGGTCAAAGGTTGGTTTGCCCACTGAGCTACATCCCAAGATAGAGGAAACTGCTTTCAGAGGAGAAAATATGACTGTGTCTGGAGACAAAGAGGATAGCAGACAGGAAATGACTGAAAATTCATACATCTTTCTTACCATACCATCTAATTTAACACACTCATCCTAAGAGCTTTTAAAGTCCTTGGAGGATAAACTCTGAATAGCTTAGAATAGCTGTCCTAGAGCTAGCATTTAAATATCTCTAATGAACACTAATAAATATCCTGTCCTTGGTGTTGGAGAGATATCTCAGTGGTTATGAGCAGTACTGCTTTTTTAGAGGACATAGATTCAATTCCCAGGACCCACATGGTATTTCACAACCATCTGTGACTCCAGGCTCAGGGGATCTGATACCTTCTTCTGGCCTCCAAGGGCACCAAGCACACACATGGTAGACAGACATAACACCAAGCAGGAAAAACACCCATACACATTAAATTAAATTTTAAAAAGAAATAAAGGAAAACAGAAAGGGAAGATAAATGTATGGAAGTGTGGTATACCATATCTAATATGCTTAACTCTGAATTATTAATTTCCTCATCCCCATTGACTTCCTTCTATGCTATATCCACTCCTCACTCCTCACACAACTAGACATAACCATAGATGGCCATTTACCATTCCATCTCCAAAATCACCAATATAAGCACAATAGTCCTGGATAAGAATATTCCAGATCACCAACCATTCATTCAGTTCATCAAGACTAGTTCACTGATCTTTCCTCTACTTTGCCTATTTACAGCTTTCTTCACCTCTTCCTTGGCTAGCTTAAGTGTCTTAGTACAACACTGTTTTTATGGTCTTGCTGAAATCGTAAGCTTTTTTCCTTCATTACAATATTGTTGTTATTGGGGATTTCAAGGATGATGGTTTAATTCATCTAGTTAAATTCTGACCACTGACCATTTCTTCTATCTTTTCTCCAGTCCTAAATCCAGTAGCCAGTTGTGGGATAAAGCCACAAAACAGACATTAGTTGCAGCTGGACCCTGAGCATTTTGCTCATCAATTTTGCCGTGTTTTCTTCTCACTTTCTGCCACATATTTCATTTGTTTCCCACGTTCCTCAAACATACAAAGTATTACTCTTCCTCAGCTCCACCCTTTTCAGCTTTTAGGTCACAGAGTAAAAACACCATTAGCTCTTTGGAATGCAGATGCTGAAATATATAATAAATGTATAAAGGGAAGGAAAAGGTGAAGAAAGTAACCTGGCATGAGAATTATTAAAAAGGACTCAGTTTCCTCATCTTAAAAAAGTAGTAGATATATAATATTATCTAAGTGACTTCTAACTTTCATGCTATAATAATAAAGTTTAGGATCATATATTGAGATATTTGAATGCAACGTATTTAGAGACTGAGTTTCTCAAAAGTGAACATGTCATGTAATACCATTTTCTGTTTATCTTGGCAATAGGGAGGGGTGTTGTTTATTCACTGTTCAATCTCATTTACCATGTTGCTTCAAGATTTTGTCTTTGCCAAGACACGGCTTTTCAGTCTACTGGGGAAAAGGAAGACAATGTAAGTAATTTTAGTTGGTTTTATCATTTTTCATGTGCATATGTCTCAGGAATGCACTCACATAATCATACATGCTAAATGAACACACATACCTTTGTTTTATTTTTGTGAATGTGTGTTTTGCCTACATTTATGCTTGTGTACCACTTGTGCCCATAAAGGCCAGAAGTAGAGGTCTGATCCCTGGGAACCGGAGCTACAGAGAGTAAGTGGCCATGGGGGTGCTAGGAATCAAACCAGAATCATTTGAAAGAACAGCCTCTGAATCATATCAGGAAATGGCCCAGTATTTATACTAAGCTACCCCCAGAGAAGGAGATAACACTGTATTCTACTCATAGCCCATGCTGCTACTGTACCATCTTGGGACCACATGTTTTGCAGGCAAGTAGCCATGAAAGCCTCTCAACTAGAGACTTTGCCATCACTGAAATACACCCATCTGGTAGCCATCCCCAGTCAAGCTGCTGTTATTTCTTAATTCCTAGAGCCAGAGTACCATGAATCCTTCCTATTTCCTTCATTCCAATCAACAAGTGCATGCTTCCCTTGGGGCCAAAGTTGAAGCCCGAATCCATTCTCCCAGTACAAGCATTCTGTGCATTTTATGATTTGTATCCTCCACCAAAGCAGGACTCCATTCCCAAGAAGGACCTCAGGCTTCCAGCACACCAGAGCAATTGACCCTAGTCCCTCTCCTAATAAAAATCCACAGTTAAAGCATGACTGTGGACTCCAAAGTCTGAGTCTTTGATACATCTGACTAGCTGCAGGGTTTATGTCATATCCTATAACCTAGAGATCTGAATTCTCTGCTAACATGCATACACATTTTTCCAGGCCATCCCACCAGAATTGATATATACCTTATACCTGTAATCCTAGCACTGGAGATGCAGAGGTAAGAGAATCATGAGATCAAAGCCACTTCATAACAGGTTCTATGCCACCTTGACCTTGGCACAAAAGATATAAATGAATAATAAATAATGTAGATTAAGATAGAAAGAAAGGGAAAGTTTGTGAAATATTTATTGGTGGATTTTAGATTACTACATCCATTATGAGAAACATGATACTGGTTTCTTTAAAACTTAAATATAGACTGACAATGTCACGTGTAAATGATAATGTTCCTATGAAAAATATGGTCCATTTTATGACAATTTCTAAAACCATCACTATATTTAAAATGAGGGCCTACACATATAACTGTAACTCACTATAGATTTTTAAAATGCATTCTTAAAAAGTAATATAAACTTAATTTGTATCAGTGAACCCACTCAAAATCTATGTGATCAAGTAAAAAGAGTCTTCTAGTAAAGAATAGATCTGTTTCGAAAATCAACATCCAATCACTTACATTTGTTCCAAAAACATCAATTTAATACAGGAAAATATATTAAAACATGGTATGTTAGTATTTAAATGGAAGCTAGTTTAAGCTATAATACAAATGGTATTCTCTGTGATAAATTACAGATCAGACAGTTTGAAGATAAAAAAAGTAGTCATTAAATCTCCAGTTCAAAGAGGTTACCTTTTGTAGTATTATATATGTAGATGGAAAGTCAGTTTCTTTGTACTCAAAAAGAGTTTAAAAGAGTCAGAGAACCGACAAAATACTCACATGATGTTCCTGTGAATGAAAACAGCACATGTGAAGATCCTCCTTTTCCACAAGTAGGAATGAAAGTATAGATTTCTTTGGGCAACATAAGTAGTGTGGACTTCAACAGTAAACTAGGTTCTTGAAACAACTGAAGAACCAATAGAATTATTTGCTCTAAAGAAGAATGCTTATTAGGTATTTTGCTCAGTTGGTAGTGTCATGTCTAGCCTGCATAAGGTCTTATGTTTGATATTCAACACCGAATAAACCAGATGTGGAAATAGAGACAGAAGATCCAAAGTTTAAGGTCTTCCTCAGCAATACAGCAAGATCTAGGCAAGCCTAGCTGAGAGACTCTATTTCAAAAGGAAAAAGGGGAGGAAGGAAAGAGGGATGGCAGAAAGGATAAAGGGAGGAAGGGAGGGGACATGGAGAGATAAAGGAGGGAAGTGGGGGGAATGTAGAGATCAAGGATGGAGAGAGGCTAGGAAGGCAGGATGGATGGATGGAAGGAAGGAAGGAAGGAAGGAAGGAAGGAAGGAAGGAAGGAAAGAAGGAAGGACTGACTCTAAATTGATCCACCAAGGAGAACAATGGGGATGATTAAAACTAACAATTTCAATTGGCACAAAGTGGTTTAACCATATATTAGTTTCTTCCCGCTGGTATGGTAAAATACCCTGACAAAAGCAACTTAAAGGAGAAAGGGTTTGTTTGATTTGAAATTCCAAGTTACAGTCTATCCTGGTGGGGAGTTATGGCAGCACAGAGGAAGAGCTCATTTCATAGAGGTGGGGCAGCAAAGAAGGACTGGAGATGGCAATAGTCTATTCAAAAACTATTCAATGTCCCAGGATGCAATAACTTACTTCCACTAAATGACCTCTCAAAGGTTTAATCATCTCCCACTAGTGCCAATCTGAGGATTAATTCTGTACACATAACCTCTAGGAGACATTCTAGAACCTAACTGTGGTAGACAGGTAATAGCACTTGAATGCTCGCTGTTCAGAGTAATAGGCAAGATTAGAGAGGTCAGCCACAGATTTAGGTTTCCTCAAGTAAGATAGATGCACAAAGAGGTATATGTCTGAGAAATGGTGGTCAATGGGACTTAAAGGTTTAGACAAGGGGATTTTGCCTAAATTGCCAGAAGGTTTAATGGTGTACAGGACATGAATGGATAACAAGGTAAATTATCACCTACATCTTCATGAGGTAGAAAGGAATGGCATGCATTGTCAGAATCAAGGTAAGAGTTATCTTATTGTGTGTGTTTAGACTTGTCTTTTCTTAGCCCCTTATGGTTTTCAGTGTAATTTAAATACTAAAAATTCAAATAATCTGAGGAAAACTGTTCTGGATACTGAAAACCTAGCCAACTACCCCAAGCTAGTAAAGTCAAAGCCTACCACCACCACTTTATTAACCCAGCATAATCCCTAACTACATTCTAAATAATTATCCTTATACCCACAGGTAAGTGTAGTCCTCACCCTTCATGGAGGAAATGTCTCTTTGCAACAGATGGAGACAATTACAGAAAAACTACAACCAATCAAAATACAGAGTTGTAAAGTCCAGTTTCAAGGGATACATCTAAAATACAATTCCCTAAAGTTCAAGGGACATTGTGGAGGAGGAAGAAAGACTGTAAGAGCCAGAGGAACAAAGTACTTGATATTGCTTCTTCTAGTTACATCAGAAGCTACACCGATAAAGCCTGAAAAACATGACAGTCTAAACATGAGCTGAACAAGAAAGCCAGAGATAGACATACTAATGTAAATAGGGTTGAGGGTGCTCAAGAGGCCTGAATTCTACACAAAGAACTATAGACAACTAAGAAATAAATATGGCTAAATAGTCTTCCCAAGGGAAGGGGTCACCAATTGGTCATCCAATACCAAATGGTCAGCCCTGAAAACATACCTCCAAGTAACATTATACAGCCTAAACAGGTTGTATTTATGTATCTGGGGGTGTGTGCATACATATGTGTGCATGACAATGATTAAAGAGAGGCTATGAATTTGAATATGAGAGCAAGGCAGCAGTGGGAGAGTACATGGGAATGTTTGTAGGAAGCAAAGGGAGAGGGAAATGATTTAATGATGTAACCTCAAAAATATTTTTTAAAAAGAAAAATTCACAGTCATGGAAAACCAGAATTCCCCAGAGTCCCTTCTCTGGAAAAAAAAATGGAAAGCCATACTGTGGAATGAGACAAAAGCAAGGCTATTGGGGAAACACAAGGTGACATCTAGCCAAAGCTCATCCAGGACTGTAGAGCCTCTCAGAACCTTGAATATATGAATGTACATTTCACAGTCATGTTGACAGGATCTAGAATCACCATGGAACCAACTCCCTGTTCATGTCTGTGAGGGAGTTTCTAGATTTAATCAAGGTGGTAGGACACACCTTAACTGTTGGTGACACTATCCCATGAGCTGGGATCCAGGAGTGAATAAGAAGGCAAAGATGCAACAGCCTTCATCTCGCTCTGCGTCTTGACCATGAATGTACTGTTACCAGGTGCCTCATTGTCCTGCTGCTTTGTGATAAATTTGAAGGATTATTGGTAACATCACTCCACTCCACATGCCTGGATTTATTTCCATTTGAAAAGGAGGCACATATCTGGAGACATTTTTATTATTTAGATAATTTTATTTTTTTAAGGAAGGAAGGTTTATTTTGTCTCATAGTTTATGGGGAACATTCCATCTTATTTCCCTCTTAGATTTGTGTACTCACAGTAGCTCTTTAGGACAGTTAGAATATATAAACAGTTGATCTTAAAATTATGCCCTGGAGTATATTTTAATGAAGGTCAGAAACAAAAGATCAAATACAAGATGGTGAAGAATAGTGATCTAACAGTAAGGCTATTTTTCATTGGGAGTATTTAAGCTTGAAGCCTACTAGAAACTGATGATATCCACAGGACTGTCTAATCATATTCAAGACAGTGAAAATTTTATAAGCTATTCTTTGGTTTCTCTAAAACTATGTCTTTGTTCTGCCTAATTATTCTAACTTTTTGATGTTCATCTTTTATTCTGAGCTGATATTATAATTTCTAGATTTGCTTGTCTGTCATCCTATCCTATGTATACCTCTCTATATATTGTTACATTTGTATTTAACATTAATACTGCATTTGTTTCTATACTTTTTACCCTTTTAAATTCTTTGTCTGATATGTCAATAAATTAACTTCATTAGAGATACCACTTTCACAATAGCCCTCAGCATCCTCCTTCCTTATTCAGCAGTCACTAATCTATCCTTATAAGTACTCCCCCAACTTCTTCATCTCTTCCTCTCTGTCAATAATGAAACAAATCCTCTCACCTCTGAATAAATTCAGAGATTTTTCTTTCCTGAATTTATGCCAAAGCAGCCTAATGTTGCTGTAGAAAATCATATAATCTTGCCGTAAAGCTTTATGTAAATTCATGATCACAGACTACAAACAGGTATTAAATGCTGTCTGTCTGAAATTGACTTTTCTCAACTAATGCTCTACAAAACAATTATCTGCTTTTTCTTCTCTACCCTCATGATCCTGTCCTCTTACATTATTAAGAGTGGTGTTATCAGACACAAACACACTCCCTTCTCACTAAGTCTACCAGTTTCACCTAGGCACTTTTCTCATCTTTTTTTCCTATTACAGTACATAAATAAATCCCTATTCCTCACTCTCAAAGAACAAACTTTCTCCCTTTCATCTGTATTATATTTATCTTGCATTCAAACATCATTTTTAGTTATCCCATCTGTCTTAATTATGGTTACTATCAATGTTATCAAATGTTATAACCAAAAGCAACTTGGGGAGTAAGGAATTTATTTTATCTGGTTTGCACTTCTACATCACTGTTCATCATCCATGGAAGTCAAAACAGGAACTCAAACAGGACAGGAACCTAGAAGCAGGAGTTTATTCAAAGGACATGGAGGGGTGCTGCTTGCTGGCTTGCTCCTCATGGCTTGCTCAGTCTGCTTTCTCATAGAACCCAGGACCACCAGCCCAGTTTGGCACCATCCACAATGGACTGTGCTCTGCCACATCAATCACTAATTAAGAAAATATCCTACAGCCAGATTTTATGGAGGCATTTTCTCAATTAAGGCTTCCTTCTTTTCAATGACTCTAGCTTCTGCCAAGTTGACATAAAACTAATCAGCACAACATCTCTCTCCTAAATCATCATCAATTCCTTCTCTATAGATTATCTTCAGGAGCTTACAAACACATACTTCCATCTAAACTGGTTTAACCCTGCATTGCCATTGAAATTGCTCTTACCAAGATTAATACCTTCAGTCCTTATTTTAAAGTCAAGGCTTAACTGACTGTGGTACAGACTATCTGTGAACTTGTGATCCTCCTGCCTAAGCTTCCTGGGTGCTAAACTAAAGGCAAACATCATCCTACATAATCTCCACATCCCTCCCAATCTCCAAATCTATTATTCCCCAAATGTTCCCCATGTGAGTATATGAAAGATTATATTCCCGGTTGCCTAAGTTTTAAAGTGTTATGTACAAAATAAGCCTCTTATACTCTCTCTCTCTCTCTCTCTCTCTCTCTCTCTCTCTCTCTCTCTCACACACACACACACACACACACACATCAATTGGACTATTACATCTTTTTTATCTTTTAAAAAGTCCCCATTTTTCTAATTTTGTGCTTGAAACCCTCAGCTTCCCATTTTAATATAATCAATAACTAAACATCCTTATCAACCTTGGCTTATTCACACTGGGTTCTATTCACACTGACACCTTCTTATCCCTTCAACACACCATTCTTTGCTGTCTTAGGACTTTGCTCTGGGAAAAATAGGGAAAGTCTCCTGATAACTGTGGGCAGGAACACATAGACCCTCCTACCTTTCATTCTCATATGGCATATGTTTCCCCCTTGTGACTCCACACTCACACTGCTCTTTTGGTAGTTCTTCCAGCATCCAGAGATCTTCCTTGCTTTGAGACTTTCACACATGCTTTTTTCAAAACTTCCCTTACTGAATTCCATTCGTTATTTTAAATAATATTTTATGTTATCAATGTGTTACCTGCACGTGTGTCTGGGCACCATGTGTGCCTGTTGTACTCAGAGGCCAGAAGAGAGTGTTAGATCTCCTGAAACTGGAATTAAAGACATTTGTAAGCTGCCATGTAGATGTTGAGAATTGAACCCTGTTCCTCTGGAAAAGCATCCAGTGCTCTTAACCACTCACTAATCCATCTTTCCAGTCCTTCAATTCCATTCTTATCTTACCTCTTAGTATAACAATTCTCCTTTAGTAAGTCTTTGTCTATTTCATTCTAATTAAATCAGGCCCTTTCCTGTTATTCACTCACATATAAACATGTGTTTTCTCATATATTTGGTATCTCTACTGTGAAACCATTAGTTACAATAGGATCTGAAATGCTACTTGTTTTCGTTGTTGTAATAAAATACTCAGCATGTAATACACAATACCTGGCACAAAGTATTTACTCAATAAATACCTTACTAAATAAATAAATAAAACAAACATTGTGATGCATACTTGTAATTCCAGTAGCTGGAATGCAGAAGAGGCCAGCCTGATCTACACAGCAAGTTCCAGACCAGCCATCCCTACACAGTGTGACCTAATCTCAAAAAAGAAGAAATAAATGAAGAAACAGCCACTATTTCCTTTTGATATTTCTGTATCCAATGACATATAGAGATTGTATTGTCCTAAATTGTGAAGTAGAAATGTCCAACAATTTGTTCTAAATCATATAGTAAGTAGAACTAGTCTTCATACTACAAAAGCAATACTCTTAGTTTATACTGTCCCACCAAAAGGGACATTTTTTTCTTGTGTCAATACAAATACAATAATGTCATGAAATCAAATTTCCATAAGGATATAGCAATCACATACAAGTCTAGATCTTTGGTTTAAAGAATTTCTCTATGATTGGGACTACAACTTTCTTCAAGCTCAAAGGAAAGGCTATATTTCACATTGCAAGAGCACAAATGATAAACCTTGGATATTCTCTTTGCTTATTTCACAGCACATAATAACAATAATAACAGTAATCAACAATGACAAACAAAATAGCTGGCATTTACTGAAAACTTTAGGATCTGAGAACATTTCTAAGAGCTTTTCATGTATTATTTTATTCTTATAGCCACCCTGAATTAGACATCCTGTTATTATTCACACTTTTCATATAAACCTCAAACCTGGCTAGGTGTAGGGGGACACAGCTACAACCCCAGATCCCTGAAGGCAAAAGCAGGGGGACAAGGAATTCAAGGCTATATGGTGAGTAAGACCTTGTTTCAAAATAAGCAAACACTACTGCTTTTTTTTATTATTTCCCTTAAGTAAATCTTTCAAGGTCACAGTGCTAGTATCTGAACAAGGATTCAAAACCACACATTTCAGCTCTACAGTCTGAACTTCTTTCATAGACTTCACCGAATTTACTCAGGGTACCACTAGCACAATTCTGAACCACTATACATGCCCACAAATACATCCCAAAATTCCCATACTTTTGCTTCATGAAGATGGCATCAATTGTACTACTGAAAGATACCTCCCTACATCAAGTTATATAGCAAAGGTAATAACTTGGATTAACTAGCTATATTTTCTGCTCTTACTACCTTGCAAACAATAGTATGAGATTATAAAAATGACTGGCAGAACCTAGAACCAGAGTGAAAGAAACTGCTATCTTTTAGCATTAGAATTACATGATTTTAACTGGGAACAATTTTGAATGTACTTTTCCATTTTCCTGACTCAGATGTTTCTACTCTTGTCATATGTACACACACACACAGAGAGAGAGAGAGAGAGAGAGAGAGAGAGAGAGAGAGAGAGAGAGAGAGAGAGAGAAAGAGAGAGAGACAGAGAGACAGAGAGACAGAGAGAGACAGAGAGACAGAGAGACAGAGACAGATAGAGAGTCACAATATACCCATCCGCCTACTCTACCATATATCTTGCCAAATGCAACAAACTACAAATAGCAAAATTGCTATTACATTTTATAGTTGCTACTGCAAATTATAAAAAAGAACACAGGCTTATAACTTAGAAAATTTACATTTCTTACAGTAACTTTGCTAGCAGTTTTGGATACTCCAATCTGCCAGTTAAATCAGCAGTACGGGATATTAATTTTTTTAAAGGCTTACTAGTTACATACCAGAAAAATAACAATGAAAAAAGACATTAAATGAATGTGAAATTTGTCTTAGCTATTCTTACACTTACCAATAAGGTTGACATTTAACAAAGAAACTAAATCTATGTTGCTTCAGATTCCAGGACTTGGGGTCCAGATAAAGCAGAGTTGAAATCTTGGTTCTGCCGTTTACCATCTATTCTTTAATCTCTCTGAGTCTGCTTCCTTGCTATAGAATGGGGATAATGTCTACTTTCCAAAAATCTTGGGAAGATTAGATTTAAATCTAGGTAAATACATCTAATCTCTTGGCTTGGCCTGGTGATGTGCTTCATGGTGTTCCAGACATTGCTCCTTTTAGAACTATAAAGCTGCCTGCCAAATGTCTTCCTTCCTTCTAGTTCACCCTAAATTCATTTTCTCCTTTGGCATCTCAACACTAGTTCTCATTTAGTGTTTATAGCATGCTAGAAACAAGGAAGCCAGTCCTAACAATTTATGAGGAAGTAAGATGTTTGTGTTCAGTCCTTGTGTATCCCTCCCCTACACACACACACACACACACACACACACACACACACACACACACACACACAGAAAACTGAGAGCTACTCAAGCCCAAGTATCTCTAAATCCACACTACCATGTTTCCGAAATTCTTAGGCAAATGGATGGAACTAGAAAATATCATCCTGAGTGAGGTAACCTAATCACAGAAGAACACACATCGTATGCACTCACTGATAATTGGATATTAGCCCAAAAGCTCACAATATCCAAGATTCAACTCACAGACCACATGAAGCTCATGAAGGATGACCAAAGTGTGGGTGCTTTGGTCCTTCTTAGAAGGAGTAACAAAATACTCATGGAAGCAAATATGGAGACAAAGTGTGAAGCAGAGACTGAAGGAAAGTCCATCCAAAGACTGCCCCACCTAGGAAATCCATCCCTTGGTGCAGTCACCAAACCCAGACACTATTGAGGATGCCAAGAAGTGCATGCTGACAGTAGTCTGATATAGCTGTCTCCTGAGAGGCTCTGCTCTCAGAGCCTGAAAAATACAGAAGCGCATGCTCACAGCCAACCATTGAACTGAGCATGGGATTCCTAATGGGGCCCCCAATGGAGGAGTTAGGGAAAGGACTGAAGGAGCTGAAGGGGTTTGCAACCCCATAGGAAGAACAATAATATCAATCAACCAGAGTCCCCAGAGCTCCCAGGGACTAAACCACCAACCAAAGAGTACACATGGAGGGACCCATGGCTCTAGCTCCATGTGTAGCAGAGGATGGCCTTATCTGGCATCAATGGGAGGAGAAGCCCTTGGTCCTGGAAGGCTCAATGTCCCAGTGTAGGGGAATTTGAGGGCAGAGAGGCAGGAGTGGGTGGGTGGGTGGGGGAACACCCTCATAGAAGCAGGGGAGGTGATAGGGAGTTTTAGGGGGAACCAGGAAAGAGGATAACATTGAAATGTAAATAAAGAAAATATCC